>NW_027207758.1:0-109000 GCF_963455315.2 Globicephala melas
GTTGTCGTACCCTCACCTGGACCCTAAACCGTCCCCGTATCGTAACCCTAACCCTAGCCCGAACCGTAACCCTAACCCTTCCCCGAAGCCTGACACTCTCCCGTCCCCTAATCCTAACCCGTACGCTAACACTAACCCGCGCCCTCACACGTACGCTCCCCCTAAAGCGTTGTCGTACCCTCACCTGGACCCTAAACCGTCCCCGTCCCCTAACCCTAACCCTAGCCCGAACCCTAACCCTAACCCTTCCCCGAAGCCTGACCCTCACCCGTCCCCTAATCCTAACCCGTACGCTAACACTAACCCGCGCCCTCACACGTACGCTCCCCCTAAAGCGTTGTCGTACCCTCACCTGGACCCTAAACCGTCCCCGTCCCCTAACCCTAACCCTAGCCCGAACCCTAACCCTAACCCTTCCCCGAAGCCTGACCCTCACCCGTCCCCTAATCCTAACCCGTACGCTAACACTAACCCGCGTCCTCACACGTACGCTCCCCCTAAAGCGTTGTCGTACCCTCACCTGGACCCTAAACCGTCCCCGTCCCCTAACCCTAACCCTAGCCCGAACCCTAACCCTAACCCTTCCCCGAAGCCTGACCCTCACCCGTCCCCTAATCCTAACCCGTACACTAACACTAACCCGCGCCCTCACAAGTACGCTCCCCCTAAAGCGTTGTCGTACCCTCACCTGGACCCTAAACCGTCCCCGTACCCTAACCCTAACCCTAGCCCGAACCCTAACCCTAACACTTCCCCGAAGCCTGACCCTCACCCGTCCCCTAATCCTAACCCGTACGCTAACACTAACCCGCGCCCTCACACGTACGCTCCCCCTAAAGCGTTTTCGTGCCCTCACCTGGACCCTAAACCGTCCCCGTCCCCTAACCCTAACCCTAGCCCGAACCCTAACCGTAACCCTTCCCCGAAGCCTGACACTCACCCATCCCCTAATCCTAACCCGTACGCTAACACTTACCCACGCCCTCACACGTACGCTCCCCCTAAAGCGTTGTCGTACCCTCACCTGGACCCTGAACCGTCCCTGTCCCCTAACCCTAACCCTAGCCCGAACCCTAACCCTAACACTTCCCCGAAGCCTGACCCTCACCCGTCCCCTAATCCTAACCCGTACGCTAACACTAACCCGCGCCCTCACACGTACGCTCCCCCTAAAGCGTTGTCGTACCCTCACCTGGACCCTAAACCGTCCCCGTCCCCTAACCCTAACCCTAGCCCGAACCCTAACCCTAACCCTTCCCCGAAGCCTGACCCTCACCCGTCCCCTAATCCTAACCCGTACGCTAACACTAACCGGCGCCCTCACACGTACGCTCCCCCTAAAGCGTTGTCGTACCCTCACCTGGACCCTAAACCGTCCCCGTCCCCTAACCCTAACCCTAGCCCGAACCCTAACCCTAACCCTTCCCCGAAGCCTGACCCTCTCCCGTCCCCTAATCCTAACCCGTACGCTAACACTAACCCGCGCCCTCACACGTACGCTCCCCCTAAAGCGTTGTCGTACCCTCACCTGGACCCTAAACCGTCCCCGTACCCTAACCCTAACCCTAGCCCGAACCCTAACCCTAACCCTTCCCCGAAGCCTGACCCTCACCCGTCCCCTAATCCTAACCCGTACGCTAACACTAACCCACGCCCTCACACGTACGCTCCCCCTAAAGCGTTGTCGTACCCTCACCTGGACCCTAAACCGTCCCCGTCCCTAACCCTAACCCTAGCCCGAACCCTAACCCTAACCCTTCCCCGAAGCCTGACCCTCACCCGTCCCCTAATCCTAACCCGTACGCTAACACTAACCCGCGCCCTCACACGTACGCTCCCCCTAAAGTGTTGTCGTACCCTCACCTGGACCCTAAACCGTCCCCGTCCCTTAACCCTAACCCTAGCCCGAACCCTAACCCTAACCCTTCCCCGAAGCCTGACCCTCACCCTTCCCCTAATCCTAACCCGTACGCTAACACTAACCCGCGCCCTCACACGTACACTCCCCCTAAAGCGTTGTCGTACCCTCACCTGGACCCTAAACCGTCCCCGTCCCCTAACCCTAACCCTAGCCCGAACCCTAACCCTAACACTTCCCCGAAGCCTGACCCTCACCCGTCCCCTAATCCTAACCCGTACACTAACACTAACCCGCGCCCTCACACGTACATTCCCCCTAAAGCGTTGTCGTACCCTCACCTGGACCCTAAACCGTCCCCGTCCCCTAACCCGAACCCTAGCCCGAACCCTAACCAACCCTAACCCTTCCCCGAAGGCTGACCCTCACCCGTCCCCTAATCCTAACCCGTACGCTAACACTAACCCGCGCCCTCACACGTACGCTCCCCCTAAAGCGTTGTCGTACCCTCACCTGGACCCTAAACCGTCCCCGTACCCTAACCCTAACCCTAGCCCGAACCCTAACCCTAACCCTTCCCCGAAGCCTGACCCTCACCCGTCCCCTAATCCTAACCCGTACACTAACACTAACCCGCGCCCTCACACGTACGCTCCCCCTAAAGCGTTGTCGTACCCTCACCTGGACCCTAAACCGTCCCCGTATCGTAACCCTAACCCTAGCCCGAACCGTAACCCTAACCCTTCCCCGAAGCCTGACACTCTCCCGTCCCCTAATCCTAACCCGTACGCTAACACTAACCCGCGCCCTCACACGTACGCTCCCCCTAAAGCGTTGTCGTACCCTCACCTGGACCCTAAACCGTCCCCGTCCCCTAACCCTAACCCTAGCCCGAACCCTAACCCTAACCCTTCCCCGAAGCCTGACCCTCACCCGTCCCCTAATCCTAACCCGTACGCTAACACTAACCCGCGCCCTCACACGTACGCTCCCCCTAAAGCGTTGTCGTACCCTCACCTGGACCCTAAACCGTCCCCGTCCCCTAACCCTAACCCTAGCCCGAACCCTAACCCTAACCCTTCCCCGAAGCCTGACCCTCACCCGTCCCCTAATCCTAACCCGTACGCTAACACTAACCCGCGTCCTCACACGTACGCTCCCCCTAAAGCGTTGTCGTACCCTCACCTGGACCCTAAACCGTCCCCGTCCCCTAACCCTAACCCTAGCCCGAACCCTAACCCTAACCCTTCCCCGAAGCCTGACCCTCACCCGTCCCCTAATCCTAACCCGTACACTAACACTAACCCGCGCCCTCACAAGTACGCTCCCCCTAAAGCGTTGTCGTACCCTCACCTGGACCCTAAACCGTCCCCGTACCCTAACCCTAACCCTAGCCCGAACCCTAACCCTAACACTTCCCCGAAGCCTGACCCTCACCCGTCCCCTAATCCTAACCCGTACGCTAACACTAACCCGCGCCCTCACACGTACGCTCCCCCTAAAGCGTTTTCGTGCCCTCACCTGGACCCTAAACCGTCCCCGTCCCCTAACCCTAACCCTAGCCCGAACCCTAACCGTAACCCTTCCCCGAAGCCTGACACTCACCCATCCCCTAATCCTAACCCGTACGCTAACACTTACCCACGCCCTCACACGTACGCTCCCCCTAAAGCGTTGTCGTACCCTCACCTGGACCCTGAACCGTCCCTGTCCCCTAACCCTAACCCTAGCCCGAACCCTAACCCTAACACTTCCCCGAAGCCTGACCCTCACCCGTCCCCTAATCCTAACCCGTACGCTAACACTAACCCGCGCCCTCACACGTACGCTCCCCCTAAAGCGTTGTCGTACCCTCACCTGGACCCTAAACCGTCCCCGTCCCCTAACCCTAACCCTAGCCCGAACCCTAACCCTAACCCTTCCCCGAAGCCTGACCCTCACCCGTCCCCTAATCCTAACCCGTACGCTAACACTAACCGGCGCCCTCACACGTACGCTCCCCCTAAAGCGTTGTCGTACCCTCACCTGGACCCTAAACCGTCCCCGTCCCCTAACCCTAACCCTAGCCCGAACCCTAACCCTAACCCTTCCCCGAAGCCTGACCCTCTCCCGTCCCCTAATCCTAACCCGTACGCTAACACTAACCCGCGCCCTCACACGTACGCTCCCCCTAAAGCGTTGTCGTACCCTCACCTGGACCCTAAACCGTCCCCGTACCCTAACCCTAACCCTAGCCCGAACCCTAACCCTAACCCTTCCCCGAAGCCTGACCCTCACCCGTCCCCTAATCCTAACCCGTACGCTAACACTAACCCACGCCCTCACACGTACGCTCCCCCTAAAGCGTTGTCGTACCCTCACCTGGACCCTAAACCGTCCCCGTCCCTAACCCTAACCCTAGCCCGAACCCTAACCCTAACCCTTCCCCGAAGCCTGACCCTCACCCGTCCCCTAATCCTAACCCGTACGCTAACACTAACCCGCGCCCTCACACGTACGCTCCCCCTAAAGTGTTGTCGTACCCTCACCTGGACCCTAAACCGTCCCCATCCCCTAACCCTAACCCTAGACCGAACTCTAACCCTAACCCTTCCCCGAAGCCTGACCCTCACCCGTCCCCTAATCCTAACCCGTACGCTAACACTAACCCGCGCCCTCACACATACGCTCCCCCTAAAGCGTTGTCGTACCCTCACCTGGACCCTAAACCGTCCCCATCCCCTAACCCTAACCCTAGACCGAACTCTAACCCTAACCCTTCCCCGAAGCCTGACCCTCACCCGTCCCCTAATCCTAACCCGTACGCTAACACTAACCCGCGCCCTCACACATACGCTCCCCCTAAAGCGTTGTCGTACCCTCACCTGGACCGTAAACCGTCCCCGTACCCTAACCCTAACCCTAGCCCGAACCCTAACCCTAACCCTTCCCCGAAGCCTGACCCTCACCCGTCCCCTAATCCTAACCCGTACGCTAACACTAACCCGTGCCCTCACACGTACGCTCGCCCTAAAGCGTTGTCGTACCCTCACCTGGACCCTAAACCGTCCCCGTATCGTAACCCGAAACCTAGCCCGAACCCTAACCCTAACCCTTCCCCGAAGCCTGACCCTCACCCATCCCCTAATCCTAACCCGTACGCTAACACTAACCCGCGCCCTCACACGTACGCTTCCCCTAAAGCATTGTCGTACCCTCACCTGGACCCTAAACCGTCCCCGTCCCCTAACCCTAACCCTAGCCCGAAGCCTAACCCTAACCCTTCCCCGAAGGCTGACCCTCACCCGTCCCCTAATCCTAACCCGGACGCTAACACTAACCCGCGCCCTCACACGTACGCTTCCCCTAAATGTTGTCGTACCCTCACCTGGACCCTAAACCGTCCCCGTCCCCTAACCCTAACACTAGCCCGAACCCTAACCCTAACCCTTCCCCGAAGCCTGACCCTCACCCATCCCCTAATCCTAACCCGTACGCTAACACTAACCCGCGCCCTCACACGTACGCACCCCCTAAAGCGTTGTCGTACCCTCACCTGGACCCTAAACCGTCCCCATCCCCTAACCCTAACCCTAGCCCGAACCCTAACCCTAACCCTTCCCCGAAGCCTGACCCTCACCCGTCCCCTAATCCTAACCCGTACGCTAACACTAACCCGCGCCCTCACACGTACGCTCCCCCTAAAGCGTTGTCGTACCCTCACCTGGACCCTAAACCGTCCCCATCCCCTAACCCTAACCCTAGCCCGAACCCTAACCCTAACACTTCCCCGAAGCCTGACCCTCACCCGTTCCCTAATCCTAACCCGTACGCTAACACTAAACCGCGCCCTCACACGTACGCTCCCCCTAAAGCGTTGTCGTACCCTCACCTGGACCCTAAACCGTCCCCATCCCCTAACCCTAACCCTAGACCGAACTCTAACCCTAACCCTTCCCCGAAGCCTGACCCTCACCCGTCCCCTAATCCTAACCCGTACGCTAACACTAACCCGCGCCCTCACACATACGCTCCCCCTAAAGCGTTGTCGTACCCTCACCTGGACCGTAAACCGTCCCCGTACCCTAACCCTAACCCTAGCCCGAACCCTAACCCTAACCCTTCCCCGAAGCCTGACCCTCACCCGTCCCCTAATCCTAACCCGTACGCTAACACTAACCCGTGCCCTCACACGTACGCTCGCCCTAAAGCGTTGTCGTACCCTCACCTGGACCCTAAACCGTCCCCGTATCGTAACCCGAAACCTAGCCCGAACCCTAACCCTAACCCTTCCCCGAAGCCTGACCCTCACCCATCCCCTAATCCTAACCCGTACGCTAACACTAACCCGCGCCCTCACACGTACGCTTCCCCTAAAGCATTGTCGTACCCTCACCTGGACCCTAAACCGTCCCCGTCCCCTAACCCTAACCCTAGCCCGAAGCCTAACCCTAACCCTTCCCCGAAGCCTGACCCTCTCCCGTCCCCTAATCCTAACCCGTACGCTAACACTAACCCGCGCCCTCGCACGTACGCTCCCCCTAAAGCGTTGTCGTACCCTCACCTGGACCCTAAACCGTCCCCGTACCCTAACCCTAACCCTAGCCCGAACCCTAACCCTAACCCTTCCCCGAAGGCTGACCCTCACCCGTCCCCTAATCCTAACCCGTACGCTAACACTAACCCGCGCCCTCACACGTACGCTCCCCCTAAAGCGTTGTCGTACCCTCACCTGGACCCTAAACCGGCCCCGTACACTAACCCTAGCCCGAACTCTAACCCTAACCCTTCCCCGAAGCCTGACCCTCACCCGTACCCTAATCCTAACCCGTACGCTAACACTAACCCGCGCCCTCACACGTACGCTCCCCCTAAAGCGTTGTCGTACCCTCACCTGGACCCTAAACCGTCCCCATCCCCTAACCCTAACCCTAGCCCGAACCCTAACCCTAACCCTTCCCCGAAGCCTGAACGTAACCCGTCCCCTAATCCTAACCCGTACACTAACACTAACCCGCGCCCTCACACGTACGCTCCCCCTAAAGCGTTGTCGTACCCTCACCTGTACCCTAAACCGTCCCCGTCCCCTAACCCTAACCCTAGCCCGAACCCTAACCCTAACCTTTCCCCGAAACCTGACCCTCACCCGTCCCCTAATCCTAACCCGTACGCTAACACTAACCCGCGCCCTCACACGTACGCTCCCCCTAAAGCCTTGTCGTACTCTCACCTGGACCCTAAACCGTCCCCGTCCCCTAACCCTAACCCTAGCCCGAACCCTAACCCTAACCCTTCCCCGAAGCCTGACCCTCACCCGTCCCCAAATCCTAACCCGTACGCTAACACTAACCCGCGCCCTCACACGTACGCTCCCCCTAAAGCGTTTTCCTACCCTCAACTGGACCCTAAACCGTCCCCGTCCCCTAACCCTAACCCTAGCCCAAACCCTAACCGTAACCCTTCCCCGAAGCCTGACCCTCACCCATCCCCTAATCCTAACCCGTACGCTAACACTAACCCATGCCCTCACACGTACGCTCCTCCTAAAGCGTTGTCGTACCCTCACCTGGAACCTAAACCGTCCCCGTCCCCTAACCCTAACCCTAGCCCGAACCCTAACCCTAACCCTTCCCCGAAGCCTGACCCTCACCCGTCTCCTAATCCTAACCCGTACGCTAACACTAACCCACGCCCTCACACGTACGCTCCCCCTAAAGCGTTGTCGTACCCTCACCTGGACCCTAAACCGTCCCCGTCCCCTAACCCTAACCCTAGCCCGAACCCTAACCCTAACCCTTCCCGGAAGCCTGACCCTCACCCGTCCCCTAATCCTAACCCGTACGCTAACACTAACCCTTGCCCTCACACGTACGCTCCCCCTAAAGCGTTGTCGTACCCTTACCTGGACCGTAAACCGTCCCCGTATCGTAACCCGAAACCTAGCCCGAACCCTAACCCTAACCCTTCCCCGAAGCCTGACCCTCACCCGTCCCCTAATCCTAACCCGTACGCTAACACTAACCCGCGCCCTCACACGTACGCTCCCCCTAAAGCGTTGTCGTACCCTCACCTGGACCATAAATCGTCCCCGTCCCCTAACCCTAACCCTAGCCCGAACCCTAACCCTAACCCTTCCCCGAAGCCTGACCCTCACCCGTCCCCTAATCCTAACCCGTACGCTAACACTAACCCGCGCCCTCACACGTACGCTTCCCCTAAAGCATTGTCGTACCCTCACCTGGACCCTAAACCGTCCCCGTCCCCTAACCCTAACCCTAGCCCGAAGCCTAACCCTAACCCTTCCCCGAAGCCTGACCCTCTCCCGTCCCCTAATCCTAACCCGTACGCTAACACTAACCCGCGCCCTCGCACGTACGCTCCCCCTAAAGCGTTTTCGTACCCTCACCTGGACCCTAAACCGTCCCCGTCCCCTAAACCTAACCTTAGCCCGAACCCTAACCCTAACCCTTCCCCGAAGCCTGACCGTCACCCGTCCCCTAATCCTAACCCGTACGCTAACACTATCCCGTGGCCTCACACGTACCCTCCCCCTAAAGCGTTGTCGTACCCTCACCTGTAGCCTAAACCGTCCCCGTCCCCTAACCCTAACCCTAACCCGAACCCTAACCCTAACCTTTCCCCGAAGCCTGACCCTCACCCGTCCCCTAATCCTAACCCGTACGCTAACACTAACCCGCGCCCTCACACGTACGCTCCCCGTAAAGCGATGTCGTACCCTCAACTGGACCCTAAACCGTCCACGTCCCCTAACCCTAACCCTAGCCCGAACCCTAACCCTAACCCTTTCCGAAGCCTGATCCTCACCCGTCCCCTAATCCTAACCCGTACGCTAACACTAACCCGCGCCCTCACACGTACGCTCCCCGTAAAGCGATGTCGTACCCTCACCTGGACCCTAAACCGTCCACGTCCCCTAACCCTAACCCTAGCCCGAACCCTAACCCTAACCCTTCCCCGAAGCCTGACCCTCACCCGTCCCCTAATCCTAACCCGTACGCTAACACTAACCCACGCCCTCACACGTACGCTCCCCCTAAAGCGTTGTCGTACCCTCACCTGGACCCTAAACCGTCCCCGTCCCCTAACCCTAACCCTAGCCCGAACCCTAACCCTAACCCTTCCCCGAAGCCTGACCCTCACCCGTCCCCTAATCCTAACCCGTACGCTAACACTAACCCGCGCCCTCACACGTACGCTCCGCCTAAAGCGTTGTCGTACCCTCACCTGGACTCTAAACCGTCCCCGTCCCCTAACCCTAACCCTAGCCCGAACCCTAACCCTAACCCTTCCCCGAAGCCTGACCCTCACCCGTCCCCTAATCCTAACCCGGACGCTAACACTAACCCGCAGCATCACACGTACGCTCCCCCTAAAGCGTTGTCGTACCCTCACCTGGACCCTAAACCGTCCCCATCCCCTAACCCTAACCCTAGCCTGAACCCTAACCCTAACACTTCCCCGAAGCCTGACCCTCACCCGTCCCCTAATCCTAACCCGTACGCTAACACTAACCCGAGCCCTCACACGTATGCTCCCCCTAAAGCGTTGTCGTACCTTCACCTGGACCCTAAACCGTCCCCGTCCCCTAACCCTAACCCTAGCCCGAACCCTAACCCGAACCCTTCCCCGAAGCCTGACGCTCACCCGTCCCCTAATCCTAACCCGTACGCTAACACTAACCCGCGCCCTCACACGTACGCTCCCCCTAAAGCTTTGTCGTACCCTCACCTGGACCCTAAACCGTCCCCGTACCCTAACCCTAACCCTAGCCCGAACCCTAACCCTAACCCTTCCCCGAAGCCTGACCCTCACCCGTCCCCTAATCCTAACACGTACGCTAACACTAACCCGCGCCCTCACACGTACGCTCCCCCTAAAGCGTTGTCGTACCCTCACCTGGACCGTCAACCGTCCCCGTATCGTAACCCGAAACCTAGCCCGAACCCTAACCCTAACCCTTCCCCGAAGCCTGACCCTCACCCGTCCCCTAATCCTAACCCGTACGCTAACACTAACCCGCGCCCTCACACGTACGCTCCCCCTAAAGCGTTGTCGTACCCTCACCTGGACCATAAATCGTCCCCGTCCCCTAACCCTAACCCTAGCCCGAACCCTAACCCTAACCCTTCCCCGAAGCCTGACCCTCACCCGTCCCCTAATCCTAACCCGTACGCTAACACTAACCCGCGCCCTCACACGTACGCTTCCCCTAAAGCATTGTCGTACCCTCACCTGGACCCTAAACCGTCCCCGTCCCCTAACCCTAACCCTAGCCCGAAGCCTAACCCTAACCCTTCCCCGAAGCCTGACCCTCTCCCGTCCCCTAATCCTAACCCGTACGCTAACACTAACCCGCGCCCTCGCACGTACGCTCCCCCTAAAGCGTTTTCGTACCCTCACCTGGACCCTAAACCTTCCCCGTCCCCTAAACCTAACCTTAGCCCGAACCCTAACCCTAACCCTTCCCCGAAGCCTGACCGTCACCCGTCCCCTAATCCTAACCCGTACGCTAACACTATCCCGTGGCCTCACACGTACCCTCCCCCTAAAGCGTTGTCGTACCCTCACCTGTAGCCTAAACCGTCCCCGTCCCCTAACCCTAACCCTAACCCGAACCCTAACCCTAACCTTTCCCCGAAGCCTGACCCTCACCCGTCCCCTAATCGTAACCCGTACGCTAACACTAACCCACGCCCTCACACGTACGCTCCCCGTAAAGCGCTGTCGTACCCTCAACTGGACCCTAAACCGTCCACGTCCCCTAACCCTAACCCTAGACCGAACCCTAACCCTAACCCTTCCCCGAAGCCTGATCCTCACCCGTCCCCTAATCCTAACCCGTACGCTAACACTAACCCGCGCCCTCACACGTACGCTCCCCGTAAAGCGATGTCGTACTCTCACCTGGACCCTAAACCGTCCACGTCCCCTAACCCTAACCCTAGCCCGAACCCTAACCCTAACCCTTCCCCGAAGCCTGACCCTCACCCGTCCCCTAATCCTAACCCGTACGCTAACACTAACCCGCGCCCTCACACGTACGCTCCCCCTAAAGCGTTGTCGTACCCTCACCTGGACCCTAAACCGTCCCCGTCCCCTAACCCTAACCCTAGCCCGAACCCTAACCCTAACCCTTCCCCGAAGCCTGACCCTCACCCGTCCCCTAATCCTAACCCGTACGCTAACACTAACCCGCGCCCTCACACGTACGCTCCGCCTAAAGCGTTGTCGTACCCTCACCTGGACTCTAAACCGTCCCCGTCCCCTAACCCTAACCCTAGCCCGAACCCTAACCCTAACACTTCCCCGAAGCCTGACCCTCACCCGTCCCCTAATCCTAACCCGGACGCTAACACTAACCCGCAGCATCACACGTACGCTCCCCCTAAAGCGTTGTCGTACCCTCACCTGGACCCAAAACCGTCCCCGTTCCCTAACCCTAACCCTAGCCCGAACCCTAACCCTAACCCTTCCCCGAAGCCTGACCCTCACCCGTCCCCTAATCCTAACCCGTACGCAAAAACTAACCTGCGCCCTCACACGTACGCTCCCCCTAAAGCGTTGTCGTACCCTCACCTGGACCCTAAACCGTCCCCGTCCCCTAACCCTAAGCCTAGCCCGAACCCTAAACCTAACCCTTCCCCGAAGCCTGCCCCTCACCCGTCCCCTAATCCTAACCCGTACGCTAACACTAACCCGCGCCCTCACACGTACGCTGCCCCTAAAGCGTTGTCGTATCCTCACCTGGACCCTAAACCGTCCCCGTCCCCTAACCCTAACCGTAGCCCGAACCCTAACCCTAACCCTTCCACGAAGCCTGACCCTCACCCGTCCCCTAATCCTAACCCGTACGCTAACACTAACCCGCGCCCTCACACGTATGCTCCCCCTAAAGCGTTGTCGTACCCTCACCTGGACCCTAAACCGTCCCCGTCTCCTAACCCTAACCCTAGCCCAAACCCTAACCCTAACCCTTCCCCGAAGCCTGACCCTCACCCGTCCCCTAATCCTAACCCGTACGCTAACACTAACCCACGCCCTCACAGGTACGCTCCCCCTAAAGCGTTGTCGTACCCTCACCTGGACCAAAACCGTCCCCGTACCCTAACCCTATCCCTAGCCCGAACCCTAACCCTAACCCTTCCCCGAAGCCTGACCCTCACCCGTCCCCTAATCCTAACCCGTACGCTAACACTAACCGGCGCCCTCACACGTACGCTCCCCCTAATGCGTTGTCGTACACTCACCTGGACCCTAAACCGTCCCCGTCCACTAACCCTAACCCTAGCCCGAACCCTAACCCTAAACCTTCCCCGAAGCCTGACCCTCAACCGTCCCCTAATCCTAACCCGTACGCTAACACTAACCTGGGCCCTCACACGTATGCTCCCCCTAAAGCGTTGTCGTACCCTCACCTGGACCCTAAACCGTCCCCGTCCCCTAACCCTAACCCTAGCCCGAACCCTAACCCTAACCCTTCCCCGAAGCCTGACCCTCACCCGTCCCCTAATCCTAACCCGTACGCTAACACTAACCCACGCCCTCACACGTATGCTCCCCCTAAAGCGTTTTCGCACCCTCACCTGGACCCTAAACCTTCCCCGTCCCCTAACCCTAACCCTAGCCCAAACCCTAACCGTAACCCTTCCCCGAAGCCTGACCCTCACCCATCCCCTAATCCTAACCCGTACGCTAACACTAACCCACGCCCTCACACGTACGCTCCCCCTAAAGCATTGTCGTACCCTCACCTCGACCCTAAACCGTCCCCACACCCTAACCCTAACCCTAGCCCGAACCCTAACCCTAACCCTTCCCCGAAGCCTGACCCTCACCCGTCCCCTAATCCTAACCCGTACGCTAACACTAACCCGCGCCCTCACACGTACGCTCCCCCTAAAGCGTTGTCGTACCCTCACCTGGACCCTAAACCGTCCCCGTCCCCTAACCATAACCCTAGCCCGAACCCTAACCCTAACCCTTCCCCGAAGCCTGACCCTCACCCGTCCCCTAATCCTAACCCGTACGCTAACACTAACCCGCGCCCTCACACGTACGCTCCCCCTAAAGCGTTGTCGTACCCTCACCTGGACCCTAAACCGTCCCCGTCCCCTAACCCTAACCCTAGGCCGAACCCTAACCCTAACCCTTCCCCGAAGCCTGACCCTCACCCGTCCCCTAATCCTAACCCGTACGCTAACACTAACCCACGCCCTCACACGTACGCTCCCCCTAAAGCGTTGTCGTACCCTCACCTGGACCCTAAACCGTCCCCGTCCTCTAACCCTAACCCTAGCCCGAACCCTATCCTTAACTGTTCCCCGAAGCCTGACCCTCACCCGTCCCCTAATCCTAAACCGTACGCTAACACTAACCCGCGCCCTCACACGTACACTCCCCCTAAAGCGTTGTCGTACCCGCACCTGGACCCTAAACCGTCCCCGTCCCCTAACCCTAACCCTTGCCCGAACCCTAACCCTAACCCTTCCCCGAAGCCTGACCCTCACCCGTCCCCTAATCCTAACCCGTACGCTAACGCTAACCCGCGCCCTCACACGTACGCTCCCCCTAAAGCGTTGTCGTACCCTCACCTGGACCCTAAACCGTCCCCGTCCCCTAACCCTAGCCCGAACCCTAACCCTAACCCTTCCCCGAAGCCTGACCCTCACCCGTCCCCTTATCCTAACCCGTACGCTAACACTAACCCGCGCCCTCACACGTACGCTCCCCCTAAAGCGTTGTCGTACCCTCACCTGGACCCTAAACCGTCCCCGTCCCCTAACACTAACCCTAGCCCGAACCCTAACCCTAACCCTTCCCCGTAGCCTGACCCTCACCCGTCCCCTAATCCTAACCCGTACGCTAACACTAACCCGCGACCTCACTCGTACGCTCCCCCTAAAGCGTTGTCGTACCCTCACGTGGACCCTAAACGGTCCCCGTACCCTAACCCTAACCCTAGCCCGAACCCTAACCCTAACCCTTCCCCGAAGCCTGACCCTCTCCCGTCCCCTAATCCTAACCCGTACGCTAACACTAACCCGCGCCCTCACACGTACGCTCCCCCTAAAGTGTTGTCGTACCCTCACCTGGACCCTAAACCGTCCCCGTACCCTAACCCTAACCCTAGCCCGAACCCTAACCCTAACCCTTCCCCGAAGCCTGACCCTCACCCGTCCCCTAATCCTAACCCGTACGCTAACACTAACCCACGCCCTCACACGTACGCTCCCCCTAAAGCGTTGTCGTACCCTCACCTGGACCCTAAACCGTCCCCGTCCCCTAAACCTAACCTTAGCCCGAACCCTAACCCTAACCCTTCCCCGAAGCCTGACCGTCACCCGTCCCCTAATCCTAACCCGTACGCTAACACTATCCCGTGGCCTCACACGTACCCTCCCCCTAAAGCGTTGTCGTACCCTCACCTGTAGCCTAAACCGTCCCCGTCCCCTAACCCTAACCCTAAACCGAACCCTAACCCTAACCTTTCCCCGAAGCTTGACCCTCACCCGTCCCCTAATCCTAACCCGTACGCTAACACTAACCCGCGCCCTCACACGTACGCTCCCCGTAAAGCGATGTCGTACCGTCAACTGGACCCTAAACCGTCCACGTCCCCTAACCCTAACCCTAGCCCGAACCCTAACCCTAACACTTCCCCGAAGCCTGATCCTCACCCGTCCCCTAATCCTAACCCGTACGCTAACACTAACCCGCGCCCTCAGACGTACGCTCCCCGTAAAGCGATGTCGTACCCTCACCTGGACCCTAAACCGTCCACGTCCCCTAACCCTAACCCTAGCCCGAACCCTAACCCTAACCCTTCCCCGAAGCCTGACCCTCACCCGTCCCCTAATCCTAACCCGTACGCTAACACTAACCCGCGCCCTCACACGTACGCTCCCCCTAAAGCGTTGTCGTACCCTCACCTGGACCCTAAACCGTCCCCGTCCCCTAACCCTAACCCTAGCCCGAACCCTAACCCTAACCCTTCCCCGAAGCCTGACCCTCACCCGTCCCCTAATCCTAACCCGTACGCTAACACTAACCCGCGCCCTCACACGTACGCTCCGCCTAAAGCGTTGTCGTACCCTCACCTGGACTCTAAACCGTCCCCGTCCCCTAACCCTAACCCTAGCCCGAACCCTAACCCTAACCCTTCCCCGAAGCCTGACCCTCACCCGTCCCCTAATCCTAACCCGGACGCTAACACTAACCCGCAGCATCACACGTACGCTCCCCCTAAAGCGTTGTCGTACCCTCACCTGGACCCTAAACCGTCCCCATCCCCTAACCCTAACCCTAGCCCGAACCCTAACCCTAACACTTCCCCGAAGCCTGACCCTCACACGTCCCCTAATCCTAACCCGTACGCTAACACTAACCCGCGCCCTCACACGTACGCTCCCCCTAAAGCGTTTTCGTACCCTCACCTGGACCCTAAACCGTCCCCGTCCCCTAACCGTAACCCTAGCCCGAACCCTAACCCGAACACGTCCCCGAAGCCTGACGCTCACCCGTCCCCTAATCCTAACCCGTACGCTAACACTAACCCGCGCCCTCACACGTACGCTCCCCCTAAAGCGTTGTCGTACCCTCACCTGGACCCTAAACCGTCCCCGTCCCCTAACCCTAACCCTAGCCCGAACCCTAACCCGAACCCTTCCCCGAAGCCTGACCCTCACCCGTCCCCTAATCCTAACACGTACGCTAACACTAACCCGCGCCCTCACACGTACGCTCCCCCTAAAGCGTTGTCGTACCCTCACCTGGACCCTAAACCGTCCCCGTCCCCTAACCCTAACCCTAGCCCGAACCCTAACCCTAACCCTTCCACGAAGTCTGACCCTCACCCGTCCCCTAATCCTAACCCGTACGCTAACACTAACCCGCGCCCTCACACGTACGCTCCCCCTAAAGCGTTGTCGTACCCTCACCTGGACCCAAAACCGTCCCCGTTCCCTAACCCTAACCCTAGCCCGAACCCTAACCCTAACCCTTCCCCGAAGCCTGACCCTCACCCGTCCCCTAATCCTAACCCGTACGCAAAAACTAACCTGCGCCCTCACACGTACGCTCCCCCTAAAGCGTTGTCGTACCCTCACCTGGACCCTAAACCGTCCCCGTCCCCTAACCCTAAGCCTAGCCCGAACCCTAAACCTAACCCTTCCCCGAAGCCTGCCCCTCACCCGTCCCCTAATCCTAACCCGTACGCTAACACTAACCCGCGCCCTCACACGTACGCTGCCCCTAAAGCGTTGTCGTATCCTCACCTGGACCCTAAACCGTCCCCGTCCCCTAACCCTAACCGTAGCCCGAACCCTAACCCTAACCCTTCCACGAAGCCTGACCCTCACCCGTCCCCTAATCCTAACCCGTACGCTAACACTAACCCGCGCCCTCACACGTACGCTCCCCCTAAAGCGTTGTCGTACCCTCACCTGGACCCTAAGCCGTCCCCGTACCCTAACCCTAACCCTAGCCCGAACCCTAACCCTAACCCTTCCCCGAAGCCTGACCCTCACCCGTCCCCTAATCCTAACCCGTACGCTAACACTAACCCGCTCCCTCACACGTACGCTCCCCTAAAGCGTTGTCGTACCCTCACCTGGACCCTAAACCGTCCCCGTCCCCTAACCCTAACCCTAGCCCGAACCCTAACCCTAACCCTTCCCCGAAGCCTGACCCTCACCCGTCCCCTAATCCTAACCCGTACACTAACACTAACCCGCGCCCTCACAAGTACGCTCCCCCTAAAGCGTTGTCGTACCCTCACCTGGACCCTAAACCGTCCCCGTACCCTAACCCTAACCCTAGCCCGAACCCTAACCCTAACACTTCCCCGAAGCCTGACCCTCACCCGTCCCCTAATCCTAACCCGTACGCTAACACTAACCCGCGCCCTCACACGTACGCTCCCCCTAAAGCGTTTTCGTGCCCTCACCTGGACCCTAAACCGTCCCCGTCCCCTAACCCTAACCCTAGCCCGAACCCTAACCGTAACCCTTCCCCGAAGCCTGACACTCACCCATCCCCTAATCCTAACCCGTACGCTAACACTTACCCACGCCCTCACACGTACGCTCCCCCTAAAGCGTTGTCGTACCCTCACCTGGACCCTGAACCGTCCCTGTCCCCTAACCCTAACCCTAGCCCGAACCCTAACCCTAACACTTCCCCGAAGCCTGACCCTCACCCGTCCCCTAATCCTAACCCGTACGCTAACACTAACCCGCGCCCTCACACGTACGCTCCCCCTAAAGCGTTGTCGTACCCTCACCTGGACCCTAAACCGTCCCCGTCCCCTAACCCTAACCCTAGCCCGAACCCTAACCCTAACCCTTCCCCGAAGCCTGACCCTCACCCGTCCCCTAATCCTAACCCGTACGCTAACACTAACCGGCGCCCTCACACGTACGCTCCCCCTAAAGCGTTGTCGTACCCTCACCTGGACCCTAAACCGTCCCCGTCCCCTAACCCTAACCCTAGCCCGAACCCTAACCCTAACCCTTCCCCGAAGCCTGACCCTCTCCCGTCCCCTAATCCTAACCCGTACGCTAACACTAACCCGCGCCCTCACACGTACGCTCCCCCTAAAGCGTTGTCGTACCCTCACCTGGACCCTAAACCGTCCCCGTACCCTAACCCTAACCCTAGCCCGAACCCTAACCCTAACCCTTCCCCGAAGCCTGACCCTCACCCGTCCCCTAATCCTAACCCGTACGCTAACACTAACCCACGCCCTCACACGTACGCTCCCCCTAAAGCGTTGTCGTACCCTCACCTGGACCCTAAACCGTCCCCGTCCCTAACCCTAACCCTAGCCCGAACCCTAACCCTAACCCTTCCCCGAAGCCTGACCCTCACCCGTACCCTAATCCTAACCCGTACGCTAACACTAACCCGCGCCCTCACACGTACGCTCCCCCTAAAGCGTTGTCGTACCCTCACCTGGACCCTAAACCGTCCCCGTCCCCTAACCCTAACCCTAGCCTGAACCCTAACCCTAACCCTTCCCCGAAGCCTGACCCTCACCCGTCCCCTAATCCTAACCCGTACGCTAACACTAACCCGCGCCCTCACACGTACGCTCCCCCTAAAGCGTTGTCGTACCCTCACCTGGACCCTAAACCGTCCCCGTCCCCTAACCCTAACCCTAGCCCGAACCCTAACCCCAACCCTTCCCCGAAGCCTGACCCTCACCCGTCCCCTAATCCTAACCCGTACGCTAACACTAACCCGCGCCCTCACACGTACACTCCCCCTAAAGCGTTGTCGTACCCTCACCTGGACCCTAAACCGTCCCCGTCCCCTAACCCGAACCCTAGCCCGAACCCTAACCCTAACCCTTCCCCAAAGGCTGACCCTCACCCGTCCCCTAATCCTAACCCGTACGCTAACACTAACCCGCGCCCTCACACGTACGCTCCCCCTAAAGCGTTGTCGTACCCTCACCTGGACCCTAAACCGTCCCCGTACCCTAACCCTAACCCTAGCCCGAACCCTAATCCTAACCCTTCCCCGAAGCCTGACCCTCACCCGTCCCCTAATCTTAACCCGTACACTAACACTAACCCGCGCCCTCACACGTACGCTCCCCCTAAAGCGTTGTCGTACCCTCACCTGGACCCTAAACCGTCCCCGTCCCCTAACCCGAACCCTAGCCCGAACCCTAACCCTAACCCTTCCCCAAAGGCTGACCCTCACCCGTCCCCTAATCCTAACCCGTACGCTAACACTAACCCGCGCCCTCACACGTACGCTCCCCCTAAAGCGTTGTCGTACCCTCACCTGGACCCTAAAGCGTCCCCGTACCCTAACCCTAACCCTAGCCCGAACCCTAACCCTAACCCTTCCCCGAAGCCTGACCCTCACCCGTCCCCTAATCCTAACCCGTACGCTAACACTAACCCGCTCCCTCACACGTACGCTCCCCCTAAAGCGTTGTCGTACCCTCACCTGGACCCTAAACCGTCCCCGTCCCCTAACCCTAACCCTAGCCTGAACCCTAACCCTAAGCCTTCCCCGAAGCCTGACCCTCTCCCGTCCCCTAATCCTAACCCGTACACTAACACTAACCCGCGCCCTCACACGTACGCTCCCCCTAAAGCGTTGTCGTACCCTCACCTGGACCCTAAACCGTCCCCGTCCCCTAACCCTAACCCTAGCCCGAACCCTAACCCTAACCCTTCCCCGAAGCCTGACCCTCACCCGTCCCCTAATCCTAACCCGTACGCTAACACTAACCCGCGCCCTCACACGTACGCTCCCCCTAAAGCGTTGTCGTACCCTCACCTGGACCCTAAACCGTACCCGTCCCCTAACCCTATCCCTAGCCCGAACCCTAACCCTAACCCTTCCCCGAAGCCTGACCCTCACCCGTCCCCTAATCCTAACCCGTACGCTAACACTAACCCGCGCCCTCACACGTACGCTCCCCCTAAAGCGTTGTCGTACCCTCACCTGGACCCTAAACCGTCCCCGTACCCTAACCCTAACCCTAGCCCGAACCCTAACCCTAACCCTTCCACGAAGCCTGACCCTCTCCCGTCCCCTAATCCTAACCCGTACGCTAACACTAACCGGCGCCCTCACACGTACGCTCCCCCTAAAGCGTTGTCGTACCCTCACCTGGACCCTAAACCGTCCCTGTCCCCTAACCCTAACCCTAGCCCGAACCCTAACCCTAACACTTCCCCGAAGCCTGACCCTCACCCGTCCCCTAATCCTAACCCGTACGCTAACACTAACCCGCGCCCTCACACCTACACTCCCCCTAAAGCGTTGTCGTGCCCTCACCTGGACCCTAAACCGTCCCCGTCCCCTAACCCGAACCCTAGCCCGAACCCTAACCCTAACACTTACCCGAAGCCTGACCCTCACCCGTCCCCTAATCCTAACCCGTACGCTAACACTAACCCGCGCCCTCACACGTACGCTCCCCCTAAAGCGTTGTCGTACCCTCACCTGGACCCTAAACCGTCCCCGTCCCCTAACCCTAACCCTAGCCCGAACCCTAACCCTAACCCTTCCCCGAAGCCTGACCCTCACCCGTCCCCTAATCCTAACCCGTACGCTAACACTAACCCACGCCCTCACACGTACGCTCCCCCTAAAGCGTTGTCGTACCCTCACCTGGACCCTAAACCGTCCCCGTCCCCTAACCCTAACCCTAGCCCGAACCCTAACCCTAACCCTTCCCCGAAGCCTGACCCTCACCCGTCCCCTAATCCTAACCCGTACGCTAACACTAACCCGCTCCCTCACACGTACACTCCCCCTAAAGCGTTGTCGTGCCCTCACCTGGACCCTAAACCGTCCCCGTCCCCTAACCCTAACCCTAGCCCGAACCCTAACCCTAAACCTTACCCGAAGCCTGACCCTCACCCGTCCCCTAATCCTAACCCGTACACTAACACTAACCCGCGCCCTCACATGTACGCTCCCCCTAAAGCGTTGTCGTACCCTCACCTGGACCCTAAACCGTCCCCGTAACCTAACCCTAACCCTAGCCCGAACCCTAACCCTAACCCTTCCCCGAAGCCTGACCCTCACCCGTCCCCTAATCCTAACCCGTACGCTAACACTAACCCGCGCCCTCACACGTACGCTCCCCCTAAAGCGTTTTCGTGCCCTCACCTGGACCCTAAACCGTCCCCGTCCCCTAACCCTAACCCTAGCCCGAACCCTAACCGTAACCCTTCCCCGAAGCCTGACCCTCACCCATCCCCTAATTCTAACCCGTACGCTAACACTAACCCACGCCCTCACACGTACGATCCTCCTAAAGCGTTGTCGTACCCTCACTTGGACCCTAAACCGTCCCCGTATCCTAACCCTAACCCTAGCCCGAACCCTAACCCTAACCCTTCCCCGAAGCCTGACCCTCACCCGTCCCCTAATCCTAACCCGTACGCTAACACTAACCCGCGCCCTCACACGTACGCTCCCCCTAAAGCATTGTCGTACCCTCACCTGGACCCTAAACCGTCCCCGTCCCCTAACCCTAACCCTAGTCCGAACCCTAACCCTAACCCTTCCCCGAAACCTGCCCCTAACCCGTCCCCTAATCCTAACCCGTACGCTAACACTAACCCGCGCCCTCACATGTACGCTCCCCCTAAAGCGTTGTCGTACCCTCACCTGGACCGAAACCGTCCCCGTACCCTAACCCTAACCCTAGCCCGAACCCTAAACCTAACCCTTCCCCGAAGCCTGACCCTCACCCGTCCCCTAATCCTAACCCGTACGCTAAGACTAACCCGCGCCCTCACACGTACGCTCCCCCTAAAGCGTTGTCGTACCCTCACCTGGACCCTAAACCGTCCCCGTCCCCTAACCCTAACCCTAGCCCGAACCCTAACCCTTCCCCGAAGCCTGACCCTCACCCGTCCCCTAATCCTAACCCGTACACTAACACTAACCCGCGCCCTCACATGTACGCTCCCCCTAAAGCGTTGTCGTACCCTCACCTGGACCCTAAACCGTCCCCGTCCCCTAACACTAACCCTAGCCCGAACCCTAACCCTAACTCTTCCCCGAAGCCTGACCCTCACCCGTCCCCTAATCCTAACCCGTACGCTAACACTAACCCGCGCCCTCACACGTACGCTCCCCCTAAAGCGTTGTCGTACCCTCACCTGGACCCTAAACCGTCCCCGTCCCCTAAACCTAACCCTAGCCCGAAACCTAACCTTTCCCCGAAGCCTGAACCTCACCCGTCCCCTAATCCTAACCCGTACACTAACACTAACCCGCGCCCTCACACGTACGCTCCCTCTAAAGCGTTGTCGTACCCTCACCTGGACCCTAAACCGTCTCGTACCCTAACCCTAACCCTAGCCCGAACCCTAACCCTAACCCTTCCCTGAAGCCTGACCCTCACCCGTCCCCTAATCCTAACCTGTACGCTAACACTAACCCGCGCCCTCACACGTACGCTCCCCCTAAAGCGTTGTCGTACCCTCACCTGGACCCTAAACCGTCCCCGTCCCCTAACCCTAACCCTAGCCCGAACCCTAACCCTAACCCTTCCCCGAAGCCTGACCCTCACCCGTCCCCTAATCCTAACCCGTACGCTAACACTAACCCTCGCCCTCACACGTACGCTCCCACTAAAGCGTTGTCGTACCCTCACCTGGACCAAAACCGTCACCGTACCCTAACCCTAACCCTAGCCCGAACCCTAACCCTAACCCTTCCCTGAAGCCTGACACTCACCCGTCCCCTAATCCTAACCCGTACGCTAACACTAACCCGCGCCCTCACACGTACGCTCCCCCTAAAGCGTTGTCGTACCCTCACCTGGACCCTAAACCGTCCCCGTCCCCTAACCCTAACCCTAGCCCAAACCGTAACCGTAACCCTTCCCCGAAGCCTGACCCTCACCCATCCCCTAATCCTAACCCGTACGCTAACACTAACCCACGCCCTCACACGTACGCTCCCCCTGAAGCGTTGTCGTACCCTCACCTGGACCCTAAACCGTCCCCGTCCCCTAACCCTAACCCTAGCCCGAACCCTAACCCTAACCCTTCCCCGAAGCCTGACCCTCACCCATCCCCTAATCCTAACCCGTAGGCTAACACTAACCCACGCCCTCACACGTACGCTCCCCCTAAAGCGTTGTCGTACCCTCACCTGGACCCTAAACCGTCCCCGTCCCCTAACCCTAACCTGAGACCGAACCCTAACCCTAACCCTTCCCCGAAGCCTGACACTCACCCGTCCCCTAATCCTAACCCGTACGCTAACACTAACCCGCGCCCTCACACGTACGCTTCCCCTAAAGCGTTGTCGTACCCTCACCTGGATCCTAAACCGTCCCCGTCCCCTAACCCTAACCCTAGTCCGAACCCTAACCCTAAACCTTCCCCGAAGCCTGACCCTCACCCGTCCCCTAATCCTAACCCGTACGCTAACACTAACCCGCGCCCTCACACGTACGCTCCCCCTAAAGCGTTGTCGTACCCTCACCTGGACCCTAAACCGTCCCCGTCCCCTAACCCTAACCCTAGCCCGAACCCTAACCCTAACACTTCCCCGAAGCCTGACCCTCACCCATCCCCTAATCCTAACCCGTACGCTAACACTAACCCGCGCCCTCACACGTACGCTCCCCCTAAAGCGTTGTCGTACCCTCACCTGGACCCTAAACTGTCCCCGTACCCTAACCCTAACCCTAGCCCGAACCCTAACCCTAACCCTTCCCCGAAGCCTGACCCTCACCCGTCCCCTAATCCTAACCCGTACGCCAACACTAACCCACGCCCTCACACGTACGCTCCCCCTAAAGCGTTGTCGTACCCTCACCTGGACCCTAAACCGTCCCCGTCCCGTAACCCTAACCCTAGCCCGAACCCTAACCCTAACCCTTCCCCGAAGCCTGACCCTCACCCGTCCCCTAATCCTAACCCGTACGCTAACACTAACCCGCGCCCTCACACGTACGCTCCCCCTAAAGCGTTTTCGTACCCTCACCTGGACCCTAAACCGTCCCCGTCCGCTAACCCTAACCCTAGCCCGAACCCTAACCGTAACCCTTCCCCGAAGCCTGACCCTCACCCGTCCCCTAATCCTAACCCGTACGCTAACACTAACCCGCGCCCTCACACGTACGCTCCCCCTAAAGCATTGTCGTACCCTCATCTGGACCCTAAACCGTCCCCGTCCCCTAACCCTAACCCTAGTCCGAACCCTAACCCTAACCCTTCCCCGAAACCTGCCCCTAACCCGTCCCCTAATCCTAACCCATACGCCTACACTAACCCGCGCCCTCACATGTACGCTCCCCCTAAAGCGTTGTCGTACCCTCACCTGGACCAAAACCGTCCCCGTACCCTAACCCTAACCCTAGCCCGAACCCTAACCCTAACCCTTCCCCAAAGCCTGACCCTCACCCGTCCCCTAATCCTAACCCGTACGCTAACAGTAACCCGCGCCCTCACACGTACGCTCCCCCTAAAGCGTTGTCGTACCCTCACCTGGACCCTAAACCGTCCCCGTCCCCTAACCCTAACCCTAGACCGAACCCAAACCGTAACCCTTCCCCGAAGCCTGACACTCACCCATCCCCTAATCCTAACCCGTACACTAACCCTAACCCACGCCCTCACACGTACGCTCCCCCTAAAGCGTTGTCGTACCCTCACCTGGACCCTAAACCGTCCCCGTCCCCTAACCCTAACCCTAGCCCGAACCCTAACCCTAACCCTTCCCCGAAGCCTGACCCTCACCCGTCCCCTAATCCTAACCCGTACGCTAACACTAACCCGCGCCCTCACACGTACGCTCCCCCTAAAGCGTTGTCGTACCCTCACCTGGATCCTAAACCGTCCCCGTACCCTAACCCTAACCCTAGCCCCAACACTAACCCTAGCCCTTCCCCGAAGCCTGACCCTCACCCGTCCCCTAATCCTAACCCGTAGGCTAACACTAACCCACGCCCTCACACGTACACTCCCCCTAAAGCGTTGTCGTACCCTCACCTGGACCCTAAACCGTCCCCGTCCCCTAACCCTAACCTGAGACCGAACCCTAACCCTAACCCTTCCCCGAAGCCTGACACTCACCCGTCCCCTAATCCTAACCCGTACGCTAACACTAACCCGCGCCCTCACACGTACGCTTCCCCTAAAGCGTTGTCGTACCCTCACCTGGACCGTAAACCGTCCCCGTCCCCTAACCCTAACCCTAGTCCGAACCCTAACCCTAAACCTTCCCCGAAGCCTGACCCTCACCCGTCCCCTAATCCTAACCCGTACGCTAACACTAACCCGCGCCCTCACACGTACGCTCCCCCTAAAGCATTGTCGTACCCTCACCTGGACCCTAAACCGTCCCCGTCCCCTAACCCTAACCCTAGCCCGAACCCTAACCCTAACCCTTCCCCGAAGCCTGACCCTCACCCATCCCCTAATCCTAACCCGTACGCTAACACTAACCCGCGCCCTCACACGTACGCTCCCCCTAAAGCGTTGTCGTACCCTCACCTGGACCCTAAACTGTCCCCGTACCCTAACCCTAACCCTAGCCCGAACCCTAACCCTAACCCTTCCCCGAAGCCTGACCCTCACCCGTCCCCTAATCCTAACCCGTACGCTAACACTAACCCGCGCCCTCACACGTACGCTCCCCCTAAAGCATTGTCGTACCCTCACCTGGACCCTAAACCGTCCCCGTCCCCTAACCCTAACCCTAGTCCGAACCCTAACCCTAACACTTCCCCGAAACCTGCCCCTAACCCGTCCCCTAATCTTAACCCGTACGCTAACACTAACCCGCGCCCTCACACGTACGCTCCCCCTAAAGCGTTGTCGTACCCTCACCTGGACCCTAAACCGTCCCCGTCCCCTAACCCTAACCCTAGCCCGAACCCTAACTGTAACCCTTCCCCGAAGCCTGACGCTCACCCATCCCCTAATCCTAACCCGTACGCTAACACTAAACCACGCCCTCACACGTACGCTCCCCCTAAAGCGTTGTCGTACCCTCACCTGGACCCTAAACCGTCCCCGTCCCCTAACCCTAACCCTAGTCAGAACCCTAACCCTAACCCTTCCCCGAAGCCTGACCCTCACCCGTCCCCTAATCCTAACCCGTACGCTAACACTAACCCGCGCCCTCACACGTACGCTCCCCCTAAAGCGTTGTCGTACCCTCACCTGGACCCTAAACCGTCCCCGTCCCCTAACCCTAACCCTAGCCCGAACCCTAACCCTAACCCTTCCCCGAAGCCTGACCCTCACCCGTCCCCTAATCCTAACCCTTACGCTAACACTAACCCGCGCCCTCACACGTACGCTCCCCCTAAAGCGTTGTCGTACCCTCACCTGGACCCTAAACCGTCCCCGTCCCCTAACCCTAACCCTAGCCCGAACCCTAACCCTAACTCTTCCCCGAAGCCTGACCCTCACCCGTCCCCTAATCCTAACCCGTACGCTAACACTAACCGGCGCCCTCACACGTACGCTCCCCCTAAAGCGTTGTCGTACCCTCACCTGGACCCTAAACCGTCCCCGTCCCCTAACCCTAACCCTAGCCCGAACCCTAACCCTAACCCTTCCCCGAAGCCTGACCCTCACCCGTACCCTAATCCTAACCTGTACGCTAACACTAACCCACGCCCTCACACGTACGCTCCCCCTAAAGCGTTGTCGTACCCTCACCTGGACCCTAAACAGTCCCCGTACCCTAACCCTAACCCTAGCCCGAACCCTAACCCTAACACTTCCCCGAAGCCTGACCCTCACCCGTCCCCTAATCCTAACCCGTACACTAACACTAACCCGCGCCCTCACACGTACGCTCCCCCTAAAGCGTTGTCGTACCCTCACCTGGACCCTAAACCGTCCCCGTCCCCTAACACTAACCCTAGCCCGAACGCTAACCCTAACCCTTCCCCGAAGCCTGACCCTCACCCGTCCCCTAATCCTAACCCGTACGCTAACACTAACCCGCGCCCTCATACGTACGCTCCCCCTAAAGCGTTGTCGTACCCTCACCTGGACCCTAAACCGTCCCCGTCCCCTAACCCTAACCCTAGCCCGAACCCTAACCCTAAACCTTCCCCGAAGCCTGACCCTCACCCATCCCCTAATCCTAACCCGTATGCTAACACTAACCGACGCCCTCACACGTTCGCTCCCCCTAAAGCGTTGTTGTACCCTCACCTGGACCCTAAACCGTCCCCGACCCCTAACCCTAACCCTAGCTCGAACCCTAACCGTAACCCTTCCCTGAAGCCTGACCCTCACCCATCCCCTAATCCTAACCCGTACGCTAACACTAACCCACGCCCTCACACGTACGCTCCCCCTAAAGAGTTGTCGTACCCCCACCTGGACCCTAAACCGTCCCCGTCCCCTAACCCTAACCCTAGCCCGAACCCTAACCCTAACCGTTCCCCGAAGCCTGACCGTCACCCGTCCCCTAATCCTAACCAGTACGCTAACACTAACCCGCGCCCTCACAAGAACGCTCCCCCTAAAGCGTTGTCGTACCCTCACCTGGACCCTAAACCGTCCCCGTCCCCTAACCCTAACCCTAGCCCGAACCCTAACCCTAACCCTTCCCCGAAGCCTGACCCTCACCCGTCCCCTAATCCTAACCCGTACGCTAACACTAACATGCGCCCTCACACGTACGCTCCCCCTAAAGCGTTGTCGTACCCTCACCTGGACCCTAAACCGTCTCCGTCCCCTAACCCTAACCCTAGCCCGAACCCTAAGCGTAACCCTTCCCCGAAGCCTGACACTCACCCATCCCCTAATCCTAACCCATACACTAACCCTAACCCACGCCCTCACACGAACGCTCCCCCTAAAGCGTTGTCGTACCCTCACCTGGACCCTAAACCGTCCCCGTCCCCTAACCCTAACCCTAGCCCGAACCCTAACCCTAACCCTTCCCCGAAGCCTGACCCTCACCCGTCCCCTAATCCTAACCCGTACGCTAACAGTAACCCGCGCCCTCACACGTACGCTCCCCCTAAAGCGTTGTCGTACCCTCACCTGGACCCTAAACCGTCCCCGTCCCCTAACCCTAACCCTAGCCCGAACCCTAAGCGTAACCCTTCCCCGAAGCCTGACACTCACCCATCCCCTAATCCTAACCCGTACACTAACCCTAACCCACGCCCTCACACGTACGCTCCCCCTAAAGCGTTGTCGTACCCTCACCTGGACGCTAAACCGTCCCCGTCCCCTAAACCTAGCCCGAACCCTAACCCTAACCCTTCCCCGAAGCCTGACCCTCACCCGTCCCCTAATCCTAACCCGTACGCTAACACTAACCCGCGCCCTCACACGTACGCTCCCCCTAAAGCGTTGTCGTACCCTCACCTGGACCCTAAACCGTCCCCGTACCCTAACCCTAACCCTAGCCCCAACACTAACCCTAACCCTTCCCCGAAGCCTGACCCTCACCCGTCCCCTAATCCTAACTCGTACGCTAACACTAACCGGCGCCCTCACACGTACGCTCCCCCTAAAGCGTTGTCGTACCCTCACCTGGACCCTAAACCGTCCCCGTCCCCTAACCCTAACCCTAGCCTGAACCCTAACCCTAATCCTTCCCCGTAGCCTGACCCTCACCCGTCCCCTAATCCTAACCCGTACGGTAACACTAACCCGCGCCCTCACACGTACGCTCCCCCTAAAGTGTTGTCGTACCCTCACCTGGACCCTAAACCGTCCCCGTACCCTACCCCTAACCCTAGCCCGAACCCTAACCCTAACACTTCCCCGAAGCCTGACCCTCACCCGTCCCCTAATCCTAACCCGTACACTAACACTAACACGCGCCCTCACACGTACGCTCCCCCTAAAACGTTGTCGTACCCTCACCTGGACCCTATACCGTCCCCGTACCCTAACCCTAACCCTAGCCCGAACCCTAACCCTAACCCTTCCCCGAAGCCTGACCCTGGCCCGTCCCCTAATCCTAACCTGTACGCTAACACTAACCCGCGCCCTCACACGTACACTCCCTCTAAAGCGTTGTCGTACCCTCACCTGGACCCTAAACCGTCCCCGTCCCCTAACCCTAACCCTAGCCCGAACCCTAACCCTAAACCTTCCCCGAAGCCCGACCCTCACCCGTCCCCTAATCCTAACCCGTACGCTAACACTAACCCGCGCCCTCACACGTACGCTCCCCCTAAAGCGTTGTCGTACCCTCACATGGACCCTAAACCGTCCCCGTCCCCTAACCCTAACCCTAGCCCGAACCCTAAGCGTAACCCTTCCCCGAAGCCTGACCCTCACCCATCCCCTAATCCTAACCCGTACGCTAACACTAACCGACGCCCTCACACGTTCGCTTCCCATAAAGCGTTGTTGTACCCTCACCTGGACCCTAAACCGTCCCCGACCCCTAACACTAACCCTAGCCCAAACCCTAACCCTAACCCTTCCCCGAAGCCTGACCCTCATCCGTCCCCTAATCCTAACCCGTACGCTAACACTAACCCGCGCCCTCACACGTACGCTCCCCCTAAAGCGTTGTCGTACCCTCACCTTTACCTTAAACCGTCCCCATCCCCTAACCCTAACCCTAGCCCGAACCCTAACCCTAACCCTTCCCCGAAGCCTGACCCTCACCCGTCCCCTAATCCTAACCTGTACGCTAATACTAACCCACGCCCTCACACGTACGCTCCCCCTAAAGCGTTGTCGTACCCTCACCTGGACCCTAAACCGTCCCCGTCCCCTAACCCTAACCCTAGCCCGAACCCTAACCCTAACCCTTCCCCGAAGCCTGACCCTCACCCGTCCCCTAATCCTAACCCGTACGCTAACACTAACATGCGCCCTCACACGTACGCTCCCCCTAAAGCGTTGTCGTACCCTCACCTGGACCCTAAACCGTCTCCGTCCCCTAACCCTAACCCTAGCCCGAACCCTAAGCGTAACCCTTCCCCGAAGCCTGACACTCACCCATCCCCTAATCCTAACCCATACACTAACCCTAACCCACGCCCTCACACGAACGCTCCCCCTAAAGCGTTGTCGTACCCTCACCTGGACCCTAAACCGTCCCCGTCCCCTAACCCTAACCCTAGCCCGAACCCTAACCCTAACCCTTCCCCGAAGCCTGACCCTCACCCATCCCCTAATCCTAACCCGTACGCTAACAGTAACCCGCGCCCTCACACGTACGCTCCCCCTAAAGCGTTGTCGTACCCTCACCTGGACCCTAAACCGTCCCCGTCCCCTAACCCTAACCCTAGCCCGAACCCTAAGCGTAACCCTTCCCCGAAGCCTGACACTCACCCATCCCCTAATCCTAACCCGTACACTAACCCTAACCCACGCCCTCACACGTACGCTCCCCCTAAAGCGTTGTCGTACCCTCACCTGGACGCTAAACCGTCCCCGTCCCCTAACCCTAGCCCGAACCCTAACCCTAACCCTTCCCCGAAGCCTGACCCTCACCCGTCCCCTAATCCTAACCCGTACGCTAACACTAACCCGCGCCCTCACACGTACGCTCCCCCTAAAGCGTTGTCGTACCCTCACCTGGACCCTCAACCGTCCCCGTACCCTAACCCTAACCCTAGCCCCAACACTAACCCTAACCCTTCCCCGAAGCCTGACCCTCACCCGTCCCCTAATCCTAACTCGTACGCTAACACTAACCGGCGCCCTCACACGTACGCTCCCCCTAAAGCGTTGTCGTACCCTCACCTGGACCCTAAACCGTCCCCGTCCCCTAACCCTAACCCTAGCCTGAACCCTAACCCTAATCCTTCCCCGTAGCCTGACCCTCACCCGTCCCCTAATCCTAACCCGTACGCTAACACTAACCCGCGCCCTCACACGTACGCTCCCCCTAAAGTGTTGTCGTACCCTCACCTGGACCCTAAACCGTCCCCGTACCCTAACCCTAACCCTAGCCCGAACCCTAACCCTAACACTTCCCCGAAGCCTGACCCTCACCCGTCCCCTAATCCTAACCCGTACACTAACACTAACACGCGCCCTCACACGTACGCTCCCCCTAAAACGTTGTCGTACCCTCACCTGGACCCTATACCGTCCCCGTACCCTAACCCTAACCCTAGCCCGAACCCTAACCCTAACCCTTCCCCGAAGCCTGATCCTGGCCCGTCCCCTAATCCTAACCTGTACGCTAACACTAACCCGCGCCCTCACACGTACACTCCCTCTAAAGCGTTGTCGTACCCTCACCTGGACCCTAAACCGTCCCCGTACCCTAACCCTAACCCTAGCCCGAACCCTAACCCTAACCCTTCCCCGAAGCCTGACCCTCACCCGTCCCCTAATCCTAACCCGTACACTAACACTAACCCGCGCCCTCACACGTACGCTCCCTCTAAAGCGTTGTCGTACCCTCACCTGGACCCTAAACCGTCCCGTACCCTAACCCTAACCCTAGCCCGAACCCTAACCCTAACCCTTCCCTGAAGCTTGACCCTCACCCGTCCCCTAATCCTAACCCGTACGCTAACACTAACCCGCGCCCTCACACGTACGCTGCCCCTAAAGCGTTGTCATACCCTCACCTGGACCCTAAACCGTCCCCGTCCCCTAACCCTAACCCTAGCCCGAACCCTAACCCTAACACTTCCCCGAAGCCTGACCCTCACCCGTCCCCTAATCCTAACCCGTACGCTAACACTAACCCGCGCCCTCACACGTACGCTCCCCCTAAAGCGTTGTCGTACCCTCACCTGGACCCTAAACCGTCCCCGTCCCCTAACCCTAACCCTAGCCCGAACCCTAACCCTAAACCTTTCCCGAAGCCTGACCCTCACCCGTCCCCTAATCCTAACCCGTACGCTAACACTAACCCGCGCCCTCACATGTACGCTCCCCCTAAAGCGTTTTCGTACCCTCACCTGGACCCTAAACCGTCCCCGTCCCCTAACCCTAACCCTAGCCCGAACCCTAAGCGTAACCCTTCCCCGAAGCCTGACCCTCACCCATCCCCTAATCCTAACCCGAACGCTAACACTAACCGACGCCCTCACACGTTCGCTCCCCCTAAAGCGTTGTCGTACCCTCACCTGGACCCTAAACCGTCCCCGTCCCCTAACCCTAACCCTAGCCCGAACCCTAACCCTAACCCTTCCCCGAAGCCTGACCCTCACACATCCCCTAATCCTAACCCGTACGCTAATACTAACCGGCGCCCTCACACGTACGCTCCCCCTAAAGCGTTGTCGTACCCTCACCTGGACCCTAAACCGTCCCCGTCCCCTAACCCTAACCCTAGCCCGAACCCTAACCGTAACCCTTCCCCGAAGCCTGACCCTCACCCATCCCCTAATCCTAACCCGTACGCTAACACTAACCCACGCCCTCACACGCACGCTCCCCCTAAAGAGTTGTCGTACCCTCACCTGGACCCTAAACCGTCCCCGTCCCCTAACCCTAACCCTAGCCCAAACCCTAACCCTAACCGTTCCCCGAAGCCTGACCGTCACCCGTCCCCTAATCCTAACCCGTACGCTAACACTAACCCGCGCCCTCACACGAACGCTCCCCCTAAAGCGTTGTCGTACCCTCACATGGACCCTAAACCGTCCCCGTCCCCTAACCCTAACCCTAGCCCGAACCCTAACCCTAACCCTTCCCCGAAGCCTGACCCTCACCCGTCCCCTAATCCTAACCCGTACGCTAACACTAACACGCGCCCTCACACGTACGCTCCCCCTAAAGCGTTGTCGTACCCTCACCTGGACCCTAAACCTTCCCCGTCCCCTAACCCTAACCCTAGCCCGAACCCTAACCCTAAGCCTTCCCCGAAGCCTGACCCTCACCCGTCCCCTAATCCTAACCCGTACGCTAACACTAACCCGCGCCCTCACACGTACGCTCCCCCTAAAGCGTTGTCGTACCCTCACCTGGACCCTAAACCGTCCCCGTCCCCTAACCCTAACCCTAGCCCGAACCCTAACCCTAAACCTTCCCCGAAGCCTGACCCTCACCCGTCCCCTAATCCTAACCCGTACGCTAACACTAACCCGCGCCCTCACACGTACGCTCCCCCTAAAGCGTTGTCGTACCCTCACCTGGACCCTAAACCGTCCCCGTCCCCTAACCCTAACCCTAGCCCGAATCCTAACCGTAACCCTTCCCCGAAGCCTGACCGTCACCAATCCCCTAATCCTAACCCGTATGCTAACACTAACCGACGCCCTCACACGTTCGCTCCCCCTAAAGCGTTGTCGTACCCTCACCTGGACCCTAAACCGTCCCCGACCCCTAACCCTAACCCTAGCCCGAACCCTAACCCTAACCCTTCCCCGAAGCCTGACCCTCACCCGTCCCCTAATCCTAACCCGTACGCTAACAGTAACCCGCGCCCTCACACGTACGCTCCCCCTAAAGCGTTGTCGTACCCTCACCTGGACCCTAAACCGTCCCCGTCCCCTAACCCTAACCCTAGCCCGAACCCTAACCGTAACCCTTCCCCGAAGCCTGACCCTCACCCATCCCCTAATCCTAACCCGTACGCTAACACTAACCCACGCCCTCACACGTACACTCCCCCTAAAGCGTTGTCGTACCCTCACCTGGACCCTAAACCGTCCCCGTCCCCTAACCCTAACCCTAGCTCGAACCCTAACCCTAACCCTTCCCCGAAGCCTGACCCTCACCCGTCCCCTAATCCTAACCCGTACGCTAACACTAACCCGCACCCTCACACGTACGCTCCCCCTAAAGCGTTGTCGTACCCTCACCTGGACCCTAAACCGTCCCCGTCCCCTAACCCTAACCCTAGCCCGAACCCTAACCCTAACCCTTCCCCGAAGCCTGACCCTCACCCGTCCCCTAATCCTAACCCGTACGCTAACACTAACCCACGCCCTCACACGTACGCTCCCCCTAAAGCATTGTCGTACCCTCACCTGGACCCTAAACCGTCCCCGTACCCTAACCCTAACCCTAGCCCGAACCCTAACCGTAACCCTTCCCCGAAGCCTGACCCTCACCCATCCCCTAATCCTAACCCGTACGCTAACACTAACCGACGCCCTCACACGTTCGCTCCCCCTAAAGCGTTGTTGTACCCTCACCTGGACCCTAAACCGTCCCCGACCCCTAACCCTAACCCTAGCCCGAACCCTAACCCTAACCCTTCCCCGAAGCCTGACACTCACCCGTCCCCTAATCCTAACCCGTACGCTAACACTAACCCGCGCCCTCACACGTACGCTCCCCCTAAAGCGTTGTCGTACCCTCACCTGGACCCTAAACCGTCCCCGTCCCCTAACCCTAACCCTAGCCCGAACCCTAACCCTAACCCTTCCCCGAAGCCTGACCCTCACCCGTCCCCTAATCCTAACCCGTACGCTAACACTAACCCACGCCCTCACACGTACGCTCCCCCTAAAGCGTTGTCGTACCCTCACCTGGACCCTAAACCGTCCCCGTCCCCTAACCCTAACCCTAGCCCGAACCCTAACCCTAACACTTCCCCGAAGCCTGACCCTCACCCGTCCCCTAATCCTAACCCGTACGCCAACACTAACCCACGCCCTCACACGTACGCTCCCCCTAAAGCGTTGTCGTAACCTCACCTGGACCCTAAACCGTCCCCGTCACCTAACCCTAACCCTAGCCCAAACCCTAACCCTAACCCTTCCCCGAAGCCTGACCCTCACCCGTCCCCTAATCCTAACCCGTACGCTAACACTAACCTGCGCCCTCACACGTACGCTCCCCCTATAGCGTTGTCGTACCCTCACCTGGACCCTAAACCGTCCCCGTCCCCTAACCCTAACCCTAGCCCGAACCCTAACCCTAACCCTTCCCCGAAGCCTGACCCTCACCCGTCCCCTAATCCTAACCCGTACGCTAACACTAACCCACGCCCTGACACGTACGCTCCCCCTAAAGCGTTTTCGTACCCTCACCTGGACCCTAAACCGTCCCCGTCCCCTAACCCTAACCCTAGCCCGAACCCTAACCGTAACCCTTCCCCGAAGCCTGACCCTCACCCATCCCCTAATCCTAAACCGTACGCTAACACTAACCCACACCCTCACACGTACGCTCCTCCTAAAGCGTTGTCGTACCCTCACTTGGACCCTAAACCGTCCCCGTACCCTAACCCTAACCCTAGCCCGAACCCTAACCCTAACGCTTCCCCGAAGCCTGACCCTCACCCGTCCCCTAATCCTAACCCGTACGCTAACACTAACCCGCGCCCTCACACGTACGCTCCCCCTAAAGCATTGTCGTACCCTCACCTGGACCCTAAACCGTCCCCGTACCCTAACCCTAGTCCGAACCCTAACCCTAACCCTTCCCCGAAACCTGCCCCTAACCCGTCCCCTAATCCTAACCCGTATGCTAACACTAACCCGCGCCCTCACACGTACGCTCCCCCTAAAGCGTTGTCGTACCCTCACCTGGACCCTAAACCGTCCCCGTCCCCTAACCCTAACCCTAGCCCGAACCCTAACCCTAAACCTTCCCCGAAGCCTGACCCTCACCCGTCCCCTAATCCTAACCCGTACGCTAACACTAACCCGCGCCCTCACACGTACGCTCCCCCTAAAGCGTTGTCGTACCCTCACATGGACCCTAAACCGTCCCCGTCCCCTAACCCTAACCCTAGCCCGAACCCTAAGCGTAACCCTTCCCCGAAGCCTGACCCTCACCCATCCCCTAATCCTAACCCGTACGCTAACACTAACCGACGCCCTCACACGTTCGCTTCCCATAAAGCGTTGTTGTACCCTCACCTGGACCCTAAACCGTCCCCGACCCCTAACACTAACCCTAGCCCAAACCCTAACCCTAACCCTTCCCCGAAGCCTGACCCTCATCCGTCCCCTAATCCTAACCCGTACGCTAACACTAACCCGCGCCCTCACACGTACGCTCCCCCTAAAGCGTTGTCGTACCCTCACCTGGACCTTAAACCGTCCCCATCCCCTAACCCTAACCCTAGCCCGAACCCTAACCCTAACCCTTCCCCGAAGCCTGACCCTCACCCGTCCCCTAATCCTAACCTGTACGCTAACACTAACCCACGCCCTCACACGTACGCTCCCCCTAAAGCGTTGTCGTACCCTCACCTGGACCCTAAACCGTCCCCGTACCCTAACCCTAACCCTAGCCCGAACCCTAACCCTAACACTTCCCCGAAGCCTGACCCTCACCCGTCCCCTAATCCTAACCCGTACACTAACACTAACCCGCGCCCTCACACGTACGCTCCCCCTAAAGCGTTGTCGTACCCTCACCTGGACCCTAAACCGTCCCCGTCCCCTAACCCTAACCCTAGCCCGAACCCTAACCGTAAACCTTCCCCGAAGCCTGACCCTCACCCGTCCCCTAATCCTAACCCGTACGCTAACACTAACCCGCTCCCTCACACGTACGCTCCCCCTAAAGCGTTGTCGTACCCTCACCTGGACCCTAAACCGTCCCCGTCCCCTAACCCTAACCCTAGCCCGAATCCTAACCGTAACCCTTCCCCGAAGCCTGACCCTCACCAATCCCCTAATCCTAACCCGTACGCTAACACTAACCGACGCCCTCACACGTTCGCTCCCCCTAAAGCGTTGTTGTACCCTCAACTGGACCCTAAACCGTCCCCGACCCCTAACCCTAACCCTAGCCCGAACCCTAACCCTAACCCTTCCCCAAAGCCTGACCCTCACCCTTCCCCTAATCCTAACCCGTACGCTAACAGTAACCCGCGCCCTCACACGTACGCTCCCCCTAAAGCGTTGTCGTACCCTCACCTGGACCCTAAACCGTCCCCGTCCCCTAACCCTAACCCTAGCCCGAACCCTAACCGTAACCCTTCCCCGAAGCCTGACCCTCACCCATCCCCTAATCCTAACCCGTACGCTAACACTAACCCACGCCCTCACACGTACACTCCCCCTAAAGCGTTGTCGTACCCTCACCTGGACCCTAAACCGTCCCCGTCCCCTAACCCTAACCCTAGCTCGAACCCTAACCCTAACCCTTCCCCGAAGCCTGACCCTCACCCGTCCCCAATCCTAACCCGTACGCTAACACTAACCCGCGCCCTCACACGTACGCTCCCCCTAAAGCGTTGTCGTACCCTCACCTGGACCCTAAACCGTCCCCGTCCCCTAACCCTAACCCTAGCCCGAACCCTAACCCTAACCCTTCCCCGAAGCCTGAGCCTCACCCGTCCCCTAATCCTAACCCGTACGCTAACACTAACCCACGCCCTCACACGTACGCTCCCCCTAAAGCTTGTCGTACCCTCACCTGGACCCTAAACCGTCCCCGTACCCTAACCCTAACCCTAGCCCGAACCCTAACCGTAACCCTTCCCCGAAGCCTGACCCTCACCCATCCCCTAATCCTAACCCGTACGCTAACACTAACCGACGCCCTCACACGTTCGCTCCCCCTAAAGCGTTGTTGTACCCTCACCTGGACCCTAAACCGTCCCCGACCCCTAACCCTAACCCTAGCCCGAACCCTAACCCTAACCCTTCCCCGAAGCCTGACCCTCACCCGTCCCCTAATCCTAACCCGTACGCTAACACTAACCCGCGCCCTCACACGTACGCTCCCCCTAAAGCGTTGTCGTACCCTCACCTGGACCCTAAACCGTCCCCATCCCCTAACCCTAACCCTAGCCCGAACCCTAACCCTAACCCTTCCCCGAAGCCTGACCCTCACCCGTCCCCTAATCCTAACCCGTACGCTAACACTAACCCGCGCCCTCACACGTACGCTCCCCCTAAAGCGTTGTCGTACCCTCACCTGGACCCTAAACCGTCCCCGTCCCCTAACCCTAACCCTAGCCCGAACCCTAACCCTAACCCTTCCCCGAAGCCTGACCCTCACCCGTCCCCTAATCCTAACCTGTACGCTAACACTAACCCACGCCCTCACACGTACGCTCCCCCTAAAGCGTTGTCGTACCCTCACATGGACCCTAAACCGTCCCCGTCCCCTAACCCTAACCCTAGCCCGAACCCTAACCCTAACACTTCCCCGAAGCCTGACCCTCACCCGTCCCCTAATCCTAACCCGTACGCCAACACTAACCCACGCCCTCACACGTACGCTCCCCCTATAGCGTTGTCGTACCCTCACCTGGACCCTAAACCGTCCCCGTCCCCTAACCCTAACCCTAGCCCGAACCCTAACCCTAACCCTTCCCTGAAGCCTGACCCTCACCCGTCCCCTAATCCTAACCCGTACGCTAACACTAACCCGCGCCCTCACACGTACGCTCCCCCTAAAGCGTTTTCGTACCCTCACCTGGACCCTAAACCGTCCCCGTCCCCTAACCCTAACCCTAGCCCGAACCCTAACCGTAACCCTTCCCCGAAGCCTGACCCTCACCCATCCCCTAATCCTAAACCGTACGCTAACACTAACCCACACCCTCACACGTACGCTCCTCCTAAAGCGTTGTCGTACCCTCACTTGGACCCTAAACCGTCCCCGTACCCTAACCCTAAACCTAGCCCGAACCCTAACCCTAACCCTTCCCCGAAGCCTGACCCTCACCCGTCCCCTAATCCTAACCCGTACGCTAACACTAACCCGCGCCCTCACACGTACGCTCCCCCTAAAGTATTGTCGTACCCTCACCTGGACCCTAAACCGTCCCCGTCCCCTAACCCTAACCCTAGTCCGAACCCTAACCCTAACCCTTCCCCGAAACCTGCCCCTAACCCGTCCCCTAATCCTAACCCGTACGCTAACACTAACCCGCGCCCTCACATGTACGCTCCCCCTAAAGCGTTGTCGTACCCTCACCTGGACCAAAACCGTCCCCGTACCCTAACCCTAACCCTAGCCCGAACCCTAACCCTAACCCTTCCCCGAAGCCTGACCCTCTCCCGTCCCCTAATCCTAACCCGTACGCTAACACTAACCCGCGCCCTCACATGTACGCTCCCCCTAAAGCGTTGTCGTACCCTCACCTGGACCCTAAACCATCCCCGTACACTAACCCTAACCCTAGCCCGAACCCTAACCCTAACCCTTCTCCGAAGCCTGACACTCACCCGTCCCCTAATCCTAACCCGTACGCTAACACTAACCCGCGCCCTCACACGTACGCTCCCCCTAAAGCGTTGTCGTACCCTCACCTGGACCCTAAACCGTCCCCATCCCCTAACCCTAACCCTAGCCCGAACCCTAACCCTAACCCTTCCCCGAAGTCTGACCCTCACCCGTCCCCTAATCCTAACCGGTACGCTAACACTAACCCGCGCCCTCACACGTACGCTCCCCCTAAAGCTTTGTCGTACCCTCACCTGGACCCTAAACCGTCCCCGTACCCTAACCCTAACCCTAGCCCGAACCCTAACCCTAACACTTCCCCGAAGCCTGACCCTCACCCGTCCCCTAATCCTAACCCGTACGCTAACACTAACCCGCGCCCTCACACGTACGCTCCGCCTAAAGCGTTGTCGTACCCTCACCTGGACTCTAAACCGTCCCCGTCCCCTAACCCTAACCCTAGCCCGAACCATAACCCTAACCCTTCCCCGAAGCCTGACCCTCACCCGTCCCCTAATCCTAACCCGTACGCTAACACTAACCCGCGGCATCACACGTACGCTCCCCCTAAAGCGTTGTCGTACCCTCACCTGGACCCAAAACCGTCCCCGTTCCCTAACCCTAACCCTAGCCCGAACCCTAACCCTAACCCTTCCCCGAAGCCTGACCCTCACCCATCCCCTAATCCTAACCCGTACGCTAACACTAACCCTTGCCCTCACACGTACGCTCCCCCTAAAGCGTTGTCGTACCCTTACCTGGACCGTAAACCGTCCCCGTATCGTAACCCGAAACCTAGCCCGAACCCTAACCCTAACCCTTCCCCGAAGCCTGACCCTCACCCGTCCCCTAATCCTAACCCGTACGCTAACACTAACCCGCGCCCTCACACGTACGCTCCCCCTAAAGCGTTGTCGTACCCTCACCTGGACCATAAATCGTCCCCGTCCCCTAACCCTAACCCTAGCCCGAACCCTAACCCTAACCCTTCCCCGAAGCCTGACCCTCACCCGTCCCCTAATCCTAACCCGTACGCTAACACTAACCCGCGCCCTCACACGTACGCTTCCCCTAAAGCATTGTCGTACCCTCACCTGGACCCTAAACCGTCCCCGTCCCCTAACCCTAACCCTAGCCCGAAGCCTAACCCTAACCCTTCCCCGAAGCCTGACCCTCTCCCGTCCCCTAATCCTAACCCGTACGCTAACACTAACCCGCGCCCTCGCACGTACGCTCCCCCTAAAGCGTTTTCGTACCCTCACCTGGACCCTAAACCGTCCCCGTCCCCTAAACCTAACCTTAGCCCGAACCCTAACCCTAACCCTTCCCCGAAGCCTGACCGTCACCCGTCCCCTAATCCTAACCCGTACGCTAACACTATCCCGTGGCCTCACACGTACCCTCCCCCTAAAGCGTTGTCGTACCCTCACCTGTAGCCTAAACCGTCCCCGTCCCCTAACCCTAACCCTAACCCGAACCCTAACCCTAACCTTTCCCCGAAGCCTGACCCTCACCCGTCCCCTAATCCTAACCCGTACGCTAACACTAACCCGCGCCCTCACACGTACGCTCCCCGTAAAGCGATGTCGTACCCTCAACTGGACCCTAAACCGTCCACGTCCCCTAACCCTAACCCTAGCCCGAACCCTAACCCTAACCCTTTCCGAAGCCTGATCCTCACCCGTCCCCTAATCCTAACCCGTACGCTAACACTAACCCGCGCCCTCACACGTACGCTCCCCGTAAAGCGATGTCGTACCCTCACCTGGACCCTAAACCGTCCACGTCCCCTAACCCTAACCCTAGCCCGAACCCTAACCCTAACCCTTCCCCGAAGCCTGACCCTCACCCGTCCCCTAATCCTAACCCGTACGCTAACACTAACCCACGCCCTCACACGTACGCTCCCCCTAAAGCGTTGTCGTACCCTCACCTGGACCCTAAACCGTCCCCGTCCCCTAACCCTAACCCTAGCCCGAACCCTAACCCTAACCCTTCCCCGAAGCCTGACCCTCACCCGTCCCCTAATCCTAACCCGTACGCTAACACTAACCCGCGCCCTCACACGTACGCTCCACCTAAAGCGTTGTCGTACCCTCACCTGGACTCTAAACCGTCCCCGTCCCCTAACCCTAACCCTAGCCCGAACCCTAACCCTAACCCTTCCCCGAAGCCTGACCCTCACCCGTCCCCTAATCCTAACCCGGACGCTAACACTAACCCGCAGCATCACACGTACGCTCCCCCTAAAGCGTTGTCGTACCCTCACCTGGACCCTACACCGTCCCCATCCCCTAACCCTAACCCTAGCCTGAACCCTAACCCTAACACTTCCCCGAAGCCTGACCCTCACCCGTCCCCTAATCCTAACCCGTACGCTAACACTAACCCGAGCCCTCACACGTATGCTCCCCCTAAAGCGTTGTCGTACCTTCACCTGGACCCTAAACCGTCCCCGTCCCCTAACCCTAACCCTAGCCCGAACCCTAACCCGAACCCTTCCCCGAAGCCTGACGCTCACCCGTCCCCTAATCCTAACCCGTACGCTAACACTAACCCGCGCCCTCACACGTACGCTCCCCCTAAAGCTTTGTCGTACCCTCACCTGGACCCTAAACCGTCCCCGTACCCTAACCCTAACCCTAGCCCGAACCCTAACCCTAACCCTTCCCCGAAGCCTGACCCTCACCCGTCCCCTAATCCTAACACGTACGCTAACACTAACCCGCGCCCTCACACGTACGCTCCCCCTAAAGCGTTGTCGTACCCTCACCTGGACCGTCAACCGTCCCCGTATCGTAACCCGAAACCTAGCCCGAACCCTAACCCTAACCCTTCCCCGAAGCCTGACCCTCACCCGTCCCCTAATCCTAACCCGTACGCTAACACTAACCCGCGCCCTCACACGTACGCTCCCCCTAAAGCGTTGTCGTACCCTCACCTGGACCATAAATCGTCCCCGTCCCCTAACCCTAACCCTAGCCCGAACCCTAACCCTAACCCTTCCCCGAAGCCTGACCCTCACCCGTCCCCTAATCCTAACCCGTACGCTAACACTAACCCGCGCCCTCACACGTACGCTTCCCCTAAAGCATTGTCGTACCCTCACCTGGACCCTAAACCGTCCCCGTCCCCTAACCCTAACCCTAGCCCGAAGCCTAACCCTAACCCTTCCCCGAAGCCTGACCCTCTCCCGTCCCCTAATCCTAACCCGTACGCTAACACTAACCCGCGCCCTCGCACGTACGCTCCCCCTAAAGCGTTTTCGTACCCTCACCTGGACCCTAAACCTTCCCCGTCCCCTAAACCTAACCTTAGCCCGAACCCTAACCCTAACCCTTCCCCGAAGCCTGACCGTCACCCGTCCCCTAATCCTAACCCGTACGCTAACACTATCCCGTGGCCTCACACGTACCCTCCCCCTAAAGCGTTGTCGTACCCTCACCTGTAGCCTAAACCGTCCCCGTCCCCTAACCCTAACCCTAACCCGAACCCTAACCCTAACCTTTCCCCGAAGCCTGACCCTCACCCGTCCCCTAATCGTAACCCGTACGCTAACACTAACCCACGCCCTCACACGTACGCTCCCCGTAAAGCGCTGTCGTACCCTCAACTGGACCCTAAACCGTCCACGTCCCCTAACCCTAACCCTAGACCGAACCCTAACCCTAACCCTTCCCCGAAGCCTGATCCTCACCCGTCCCCTAATCCTAACCCGTACGCTAACACTAACCCGCGCCCTCACACGTACGCTCCCCGTAAAGCGATGTCGTACTCTCACCTGGACCCTAAACCGTCCACGTCCCCTAACCCTAACCCTAGCCCGAACCCTAACCCTAACCCTTCCCCGAAGCCTGACCCTCACCCGTCCCCTAATCCTAACCCGTACGCTAACACTAACCCGCGCCCTCACACGTACGCTCCCCCTAAAGCGTTGTCGTACCCTCACCTGGACCCTAAACCGTCCCCGTCCCCTAACCCTAACCCTAGCCCGAACCCTAACCCTAACCCTTCCCCGAAGCCTGACCCTCACCCGTCCCCTAATCCTAACCCGTACGCTAACACTAACCCGCGCCCTCACACGTACGCTCCGCCTAAAGCGTTGTCGTACCCTCACCTGGACTCTAAACCGTCCCCGTCCCCTAACCCTAACCCTAGCCCGAACCCTAACCCTAACACTTCCCCGAAGCCTGACCCTCACCCGTCCCCTAATCCTAACCCGGACGCTAACACTAACCCGCAGCATCACACGTACGCTCCCCCTAAAGCGTTGTCGTACCCTCACCTGGACCCAAAACCGTCCCCGTTCCCTAACCCTAACCCTAGCCCGAACCCTAACCCTAACCCTTCCCCGAAGCCTGACCCTCACCCGTCCCCTAATCCTAACCCGTACGCAAAAACTAACCTGCGCCCTCACACGTACGCTCCCCCTAAAGCGTTGTCGTACCCTCACCTGGACCCTAAACCGTCCCCGTCCCCTAACCCTAAGCCTAGCCCGAACCCTAAACCTAACCCTTCCCCGAAGCCTGCCCCTCACCCGTCCCCTAATCCTAACCCGTACGCTAACACTAACCCGCGCCCTCACACGTACGCTGCCCCTAAAGCGTTGTCGTATCCTTACCTGGACCCTAAACCGTCCCCGTCCCCTAACCCTAACCGTAGCCCGAACCCTAACCCTAACCCTTCCACGAAGCCTGACCCTCACCCGTCCCCTAATCCTAACCCGTACGCTAACACTAACCCGCGCCCTCACACGTATGCTCCCCCTAAAGCGTTGTCGTACCCTCACCTGGACCCTAAACCGTCCCCGTCTCCTAACCCTAACCCTAGCCCAAACCCTAACCCTAACCCTTCCCCGAAGCCTGACCCTCACCCGTCCCCTAATCCTAACCCGTACGCTAACACTAACCCACGCCCTCACAGGTACGCTCCCCCTAAAGCGTTGTCGTACCCTCACCTGGACCAAAACCGTCCCCGTACCCTAACCCTATCCCTAGCCCGAACCGTAACCCTAACCCTTCCCCGAAGCCTGACCCTCACCCGTCCCCTAATCCTAACCCGTACGCTAACACTAACCGGCGCCCTCACACGTACGCTCCCCCTAATGCGTTGTCGTACACTCACCTGGACCCTAAACCGTCCCCGTCCACTAACCCTAACCCTAGCCCGAACCCTAACCCTAAACCTTCCCCGAAGCCTGACCCTCAACCGTCCCCTAATCCTAACCCGTACGCTAACACTAACCTGGGCCCTCACACGTATGCTCCCCCTAAAGCGTTGTCGTACCCTCACCTGGACCCTAAACCGTCCCCGTCCCCTAACCCTAACCCTAGCCCGAACCCTAACCCTAACCCTTCCCCGAAGCCTGACCCTCACCCGTCCCCTAATCCTAACCCGTACGCTAACACTAACCCACGCCCTCACACGTATGCTCCCCCTAAAGCGTTTTCGCACCCTCACCTGGACCCTAAACCTTCCCCGTCCCCTAACCCTAACCCTAGCCCAAACCCTAACCGTAACCCTTCCCCGAAGCCTGACCCTCACCCATCCCCTAATCCTAACCCGTACGCTAACACTAACCCACGCCCTCACACGTACGCTCCCCCTAAAGCATTGTCGTACCCTCACCTCGACCCTAAACCGTCCCCACACCCTAACCCTAACCCTAGCCCGAACCCTAACCCTAACCCTTCCCCGAAGCCTGACCCTCACCCGTCCCCTAATCCTAACCCGTACGCTAACACTAACCCGCGCCCTCACACGTACGCTCCCCCTAAAGCGTTGTCGTACCCTCACCTGGACCCTAAACCGTCCCCGTCCCCTAACCATAACCCTAGCCCGAACCCTAACCCTAACCCTTCCCCGAAGCCTGACCCTCACCCGTCCCCTAATCCTAACCCGTACGCTAACACTAACCCGCGCCCTCACACGTACGCTCCCCCTAAAGCGTTGTCGTACCCTCACCTGGACCCTAAACCGTCCCCGTCCCCTAACCCTAACCCTAGGCCGAACCCTAACCCTAACCCTTCCCCGAAGCCTGACCCTCACCCGTCCCCTAATCCTAACCCGTACGCTAACACTAACCCACGCCCTCACACGTACGCTCCCCCTAAAGCGTTGTCGTACCCTCACCTGGACCCTAAACCGTCCCCGTCCTCTAACCCTAACCCTAGCCCGAACCCTATCCTTAACTGTTCCCCGAAGCCTGACCCTCACCCGTCCCCTAATCCTAAACCGTACGCTAACACTAACCCGCGCCCTCACACGTACACTCCCCCTAAAGCGTTGTCGTACCCGCACCTGGACCCTAAACCGTCCCCGTCCCCTAACCCTAACCCTTGCCCGAACCCTAACCCTAACCCTTCCCCGAAGCCTGACCCTCACCCGTCCCCTAATCCTAACCCGTACGCTAACGCTAACCCGCGCCCTCACACGTACGCTCCCCCTAAAGCGTTGTCGTACCCTCACCTGGACCCTAAACCGTCCCCGTCCCCTAACCCTAGCCCGAACCCTAACCCTAACCCTTCCCCGAAGCCTGACCCTCACCCGTCCCCTTATCCTAACCCGTACGCTAACACTAACCCGCGCCCTCACACGTACGCTCCCCCTAAAGCGTTGTCGTACCCTCACCTGGACCCTAAACCGTCCCCGTCCCCTAACACTAACCCTAGCCCGAACCCTAACCCTAACCCTTCCCCGTAGCCTGACCCTCACCCGTCCCCTAATCCTAACCCGTACGCTAACACTAACCCGCGACCTCACTCGTACGCTCCCCCTAAAGCGTTGTCGTACCCTCACGTGGACCCTAAACGGTCCCCGTACCCTAACCCTAACCCTAGCCCGAACCCTAACCCTAACCCTTCCCCGAAGCCTGACCCTCTCCCGTCCCCTAATCCTAACCCGTACGCTAACACTAACCCGCGCCCTCACACGTACGCTCCCCCTAAAGTGTTGTCGTACCCTCACCTGGACCCTAAACCGTCCCCGTACCCTAACCCTAACCCTAGCCCGAACCCTAACCCTAACCCTTCCCCGAAGCCTGACCCTCACCCGTCCCCTAATCCTAACCCGTACGCTAACACTAACCCACGCCCTCACACGTACGCTCCCCCTAAAGCGTTGTCGTACCCTCACCTGGACCCTAAACCGTCCCCGTCCCCTAAACCTAACCTTAGCCCGAACCCTAACCCTAACCCTTCCCCGAAGCCTGACCGTCACCCGTCCCCTAATCCTAACCCGTACGCTAACACTATCCCGTGGCCTCACACGTACCCTCCCCCTAAAGCGTTGTCGTACCCTCACCTGTAGCCTAAACCGTCCCCGTCCCCTAACCCTAACCCTAAACCGAACCCTAACCCTAACCTTTCCCCGAAGCCTGACCCTCACCCGTCCCCTAATCCTAACCCGTACGCTAACACTAACCCGCGCCCTCACACGTACGCTCCCCGTAAAGCGATGTCGTACCGTCAACTGGACCCTAAACCGTCCACGTCCCCTAACCCTAACCCTAGCCCGAACCCTAACCCTAACACTTCCCCGAAGCCTGATCCTCACCCGTCCCCTAATCCTAACCCGTACGCTAACACTAACCCGCGCCCTCAGACGTACGCTCCCCGTAAAGCGATGTCGTACCCTCACCTGGACCCTAAACCGTCCACGTCCCCTAACCCTAACCCTAGCCCGAACCCTAACCCTAACCCTTCCCCGAAGCCTGACCCTCACCCGTCCCCTAATCCTAACCCGTACGCTAACACTAACCCGCGCCCTCACACGTACGCTCCCCCTAAAGCGTTGTCGTACCCTCACCTGGACCCTAAACCGTCCCCGTCCCCTAACCCTAACCCTAGCCCGAACCCTAACCCTAACCCTTCCCCGAAGCCTGACCCTCACCCGTCCCCTAATCCTAACCCGTACGCTAACACTAACCCGCGCCCTCACACGTACGCTCCGCCTAAAGCGTTGTCGTACCCTCACCTGGACTCTAAACCGTCCCCGTCCCCTAACCCTAACCCTAGCCCGAACCCTAACCCTAACCCTTCCCCGAAGCCTGACCCTCACCCGTCCCCTAATCCTAACCCGGACGCTAACACTAACCCGCAGCATCACACGTACGCTCCCCCTAAAGCGTTGTCGTACCCTCACCTGGACCCTAAACCGTCCCCATCCCCTAACCCTAACCCTAGCCCGAACCCTAACCCTAACACTTCCCCGAAGCCTGACCCTCACCCGTCCCCTAATCCTAACCCGTACGCTAACACTAACCCGCGCCCTCACACGTACGCTCCCCCTAAAGCGTTGTCGTACCCTCACCTGGACCCTAAACCGTCCCCGTCCCCTAACCCTAACCCTAGCCCGAACCCTAACCCGAACCCTTCCCCGAAGCCTGACCCTCACCCGTCCCCTAATCCTAACACGTACGCTAACACTAACCCGCGCCCTCACACGTACGCTCCCCCTAAAGCGTTGTCGTACCCTCACCTGGACCCTAAACCGTCCCCGTCCCCTAACCCTAACCCTAGCCCGAACCCTAACCCTAACCCTTCCACGAAGTCTGACCCTCACCCGTCCCCTAATCCTAACCCGTACGCTAACACTAACCCGCGCCCTCACACGTACGCTCCCCCTAAAGCGTTGTCGTACCCTCACCTGGACCCAAAACCGTCCCCGTTCCCTAACCCTAACCCTAGCCCGAACCCTAACCCTAACCCTTCCCCGAAGCCTGACCCTCACCCGTCCCCTAATCCTAACCCGTACGCAAAAACTAACCTGCGCCCTCACACGTACGCTCCCCCTAAAGCGTTGTCGTACCCTCACCTGGACCCTAAACCGTCCCCGTCCCCTAACCCTAAGCCTAGCCCGAACCCTAAACCTAACCCTTCCCCGAAGCCTGCCCCTCACCCGTCCCCTAATCCTAACCCGTACGCTAACACTAACCCGCGCCCTCACACGTACGCTGCCCCTAAAGCGTTGTCGTATCCTCACCTGGACCCTAAACCGTCCCCGTCCCCTAACCCTAACCGTAGCCCGAACCCTAACCCTAACCCTTCCACGAAGCCTGACCCTCACCCGTCCCCTAATCCTAACCCGTACGCTAACACTAACCCGCGCCCTCACACGTACGCTCCCCCTAAAGCGTTGTCGTACCCTCACCTGGACCCTAAGCCGTCCCCGTACCCTAACCCTAACCCTAGCCCGAACCCTAACCCTAACCCTTCCCCGAAGCCTGACCCTCACCCGTCCCCTAATCCTAACCCGTACGCTAACACTAACCCGCTCCCTCACACGTACGCTCCCCTAAAGCGTTGTCGTACCCTCACCTGGACCCTAAACCGTCCCCGTCCCCTAACCCTAACCCTAGCCCGAACCCTAACCCTAACCCTTCCCCGAAGCCTGACCCTCACCCGTCCCCTAATCCTAACCCGTACACTAACACTAACCCGCGCCCTCACAAGTACGCTCCCCCTAAAGCGTTGTCGTACCCTCACCTGGACCCTAAACCGTCCCCGTACCCTAACCCTAACCCTAGCCCGAACCCTAACCCTAACACTTCCCCGAAGCCTGACCCTCACCCGTCCCCTAATCCTAACCCGTACGCTAACACTAACCCGCGCCCTCACACGTACGCTCCCCCTAAAGCGTTTTCGTGCCCTCACCTGGACCCTAAACCGTCCCCGTCCCCTAACCCTAACCCTAGCCCGAACCCTAACCGTAACCCTTCCCCGAAGCCTGACACTCACCCATCCCCTAATCCTAACCCGTACGCTAACACTTACCCACGCCCTCACACGTACGCTCCCCCTAAAGCGTTGTCGTACCCTCACCTGGACCCTGAACCGTCCCTGTCCCCTAACCCTAACCCTAGCCCGAACCCTAACCCTAACACTTCCCCGAAGCCTGACCCTCACCCGTCCCCTAATCCTAACCCGTACGCTAACACTAACCCGCGCCCTCACACGTACGCTCCCCCTAAAGCGTTGTCGTACCCTCACCTGGACCCTAAACCGTCCCCGTCCCCTAACCCTAACCCTAGCCCGAACCCTAACCCTAACCCTTCCCCGAAGCCTGACCCTCACCCGTCCCCTAATCCTAACCCGTACGCTAACACTAACCGGCGCCCTCACACGTACGCTCCCCCTAAAGCGTTGTCGTACCCTCACCTGGACCCTAAACCGTCCCCGTCCCCTAACCCTAACCCTAGCCCGAACCCTAACCCTAACCCTTCCCCGAAGCCTGACCCTCTCCCGTCCCCTAATCCTAACCCGTACGCTAACACTAACCCGCGCCCTCACACGTACGCTCCCCCTAAAGCGTTGTCGTACCCTCACCTGGACCCTAAACCGTCCCCGTACCCTAACCCTAACCCTAGCCCGAACCCTAACCCTAACCCTTCCCCGAAGCCTGACCCTCACCCGTCCCCTAATCCTAACCCGTACGCTAACACTAACCCACGCCCTCACACGTACGCTCCCCCTAAAGCGTTGTCGTACCCTCACCTGGACCCTAAACCGTCCCCGTCCCTAACCCTAACCCTAGCCCGAACCCTAACCCTAACCCTTCCCCGAAGCCTGACCCTCACCCGTACCCTAATCCTAACCCGTACGCTAACACTAACCCGCGCCCTCACACGTACGCTCCCCCTAAAGCGTTGTCGTACCCTCACCTGGACCCTAAACCGTCCCCGTCCCCTAACCCTAACCCTAGCCTGAACCCTAACCCTAACCCTTCCCCGAAGCCTGACCCTCACCCGTCCCCTAATCCTAACCCGTACGCTAACACTAACCCGCGCCCTCACACGTACGCTCCCCCTAAAGCGTTGTCGTACCCTCACCTGGACCCTAAACCGTCCCCGTCCCCTAACCCTAACCCTAGCCCGAACCCTAACCCCAACCCTTCCCCGAAGCCTGACCCTCACCCGTCCCCTAATCCTAACCCGTACGCTAACACTAACCCGCGCCCTCACACGTACACTCCCCCTAAAGCGTTGTCGTACCCTCACCTGGACCCTAAACCGTCCCCGTCCCCTAACCCGAACCCTAGCCCGAACCCTAACCCTAACCCTTCCCCAAAGGCTGACCCTCACCCGTCCCCTAATCCTAACCCGTACGCTAACACTAACCCGCGCCCTCACACGTACGCTCCCCCTAAAGCGTTGTCGTACCCTCACCTGGACCCTAAACCGTCCCCGTACCCTAACCCTAACCCTAGCCCGAACCCTAATCCTAACCCTTCCCCGAAGCCTGACCCTCACCCGTCCCCTAATCCTAACCCGTACACTAACACTAACCCGCGCCCTCACACGTACGCTCCCCCTAAAGCGTTGTCGTACCCTCACCTGGACCCTAAACCGTCCCCGTCCCCTAACCCGAACCCTAGCCCGAACCCTAACCCTAACCCTTCCCCAAAGGCTGACCCTCACCCGTCCCCTAATCCTAACCCGTACGCTAACACTAACCCGCGCCCTCACACGTACGCTCCCCCTAAAGCGTTGTCGTACCCTCACCTGGACCCTAAAGCGTCCCCGTACCCTAACCCTAACCCTAGCCCGAACCCTAACCCTAACCCTTCCCCGAAGCCTGACCCTCACCCGTCCCCTAATCCTAACCCGTACGCTAACACTAACCCGCTCCCTCACACGTACGCTCCCCCTAAAGTGTTGTCGTACCCTCACCTGGACCCTAAACCGTCCCCGTCCCCTAACCCTAACCCTAGCCTGAACCCTAACCCTAAGCCTTCCCCGAAGCCTGACCCTCTCCCGTCCCCTAATCCTAACCCGTACACTAACACTAACCCGCGCCCTCACACGTACGCTCCCCCTAAAGCGTTGTCGTACCCTCACCTGGACCCTAAACCGTCCCCGTCCCCTAACCCTAACCCTAGCCCGAACCCTAACCCTAACCCTTCCCCGAAGCCTGACCCTCACCCGTCCCCTAATCCTAACCCGTACGCTAACACTAACCCGCGCCCTCACACGTACGCTCCCCCTAAAGCGTTGTCGTACCCTCACCTGGACCCTAAACCGTACCCGTCCCCTAACCCTATCCCTAGCCCGAACCCTAACCCTAACCCTTCCCCGAAGCCTGACCCTCACCCGTCCCCTAATCCTAACCCGGACGCTAACACTAACCCGCAGCATCACACGTACGCTCCCCCTAAAGCGTTGTCGTACCCTCACCTGGACCCTAAACCGTCCCCATCCCCTAACCCTAACCCTAGCCCGAACCCTAACCCTAACACTTCCCCGAAGCCTGACCCTCACCCGTCCCCTAATCCTAACCCGTACGCTAACACTAACCCGCGCCCTCACACGTACGCTCCCCCTAAAGCGTTTTCGTACCCTCACCTGGACCCTAAACCGTCCCCGTCCCCTAACCGTAACCCTAGCCCGAACCCTAACCCGAACACGTCCCCGAAGCCTGACGCTCACCCGTCCCCTAATCCTAACCCGTACGCTAACACTAACCCGCGCCCTCACACGTACGCTCCCCCTAAAGCGTTGTCGTACCCTCACCTGGACCCTAAACCGTCCCCGTCCCCTAACCCTAACCCTAGCCCGAACCCTAACCCGAACCCTTCCCCGAAGCCTGACCCTCACCCGTCCCCTAATCCTAACACGTACGCTAACACTAACCCGCGCCCTCACACGTACGCTCCCCCTAAAGCGTTGTCGTACCCTCACCTGGACCCTAAACCGTCCCCGTCCCCTAACCCTAACCCTAGCCCGAACCCTAACCCTAACCCTTCCACGAAGTCTGACCCTCACCCGTCCCCTAATCCTAACCCGTACGCTAACACTAACCCGCGCCCTCACACGTACGCTCCCCCTAAAGCGTTGTCGTACCCTCACCTGGACCCAAAACCGTCCCCGTTCCCTAACCCTAACCCTAGCCCGAACCCTAACCCTAACCCTTCCCCGAAGCCTGACCCTCACCCGTCCCCTAATCCTAACCCGTACGCAAAAACTAACCTGCGCCCTCACACGTACGCTCCCCCTAAAGCGTTGTCGTACCCTCACCTGGACCCTAAACCGTCCCCGTCCCCTAACCCTAAGCCTAGCCCGAACCCTAAACCTAACCCTTCCCCGAAGCCTGCCCCTCACCCGTCCCCTAATCCTAACCCGTACGCTAACACTAACCCGCGCCCTCACACGTACGCTGCCCCTAAAGCGTTGTCGTATCCTCACCTGGACCCTAAACCGTCCCCGTCCCCTAACCCTAACCGTAGCCCGAACCCTAACCCTAACCCTTCCACGAAGCCTGACCCTCACCCGTCCCCTAATCCTAACCCGTACGCTAACACTAACCCGCGCCCTCACACGTACGCTCCCCCTAAAGCGTTGTCGTACCCTCACCTGGACCCTAAGCCGTCCCCGTACCCTAACCCTAACCCTAGCCCGAACCCTAACCCTAACCCTTCCCCGAAGCCTGACCCTCACCCGTCCCCTAATCCTAACCCGTACGCTAACACTAACCCGCTCCCTCACACGTACGCTCCCCTAAAGCGTTGTCGTACCCTCACCTGGACCCTAAACCGTCCCCGTCCCCTAACCCTAACCCTAGCCCGAACCCTAACCCTAACCCTTCCCCGAAGCCTGACCCTCACCCGTCCCCTAATCCTAACCCGTACACTAACACTAACCCGCGCCCTCACAAGTACGCTCCCCCTAAAGCGTTGTCGTACCCTCACCTGGACCCTAAACCGTCCCCGTACCCTAACCCTAACCCTAGCCCGAACCCTAACCCTAACACTTCCCCGAAGCCTGACCCTCACCCGTCCCCTAATCCTAACCCGTACGCTAACACTAACCCGCGCCCTCACACGTACGCTCCCCCTAAAGCGTTTTCGTGCCCTCACCTGGACCCTAAACCGTCCCCGTCCCCTAACCCTAACCCTAGCCCGAACCCTAACCGTAACCCTTCCCCGAAGCCTGACACTCACCCATCCCCTAATCCTAACCCGTACGCTAACACTTACCCACGCCCTCACACGTACGCTCCCCCTAAAGCGTTGTCGTACCCTCACCTGGACCCTGAACCGTCCCTGTCCCCTAACCCTAACCCTAGCCCGAACCCTAACCCTAACACTTCCCCGAAGCCTGACCCTCACCCGTCCCCTAATCCTAACCCGTACGCTAACACTAACCCGCGCCCTCACACGTACGCTCCCCCTAATGCGTTGTCGTACCCTCACCTGGACCCTAAACCGTCCCCGTCCCCTAACCCTAACCCTAGCCCGAACCCTAACCCTAACCCTTCCCCGAAGCCTGACCCTCACCCGTCCCCTAATCCTAACCCGTACGCTAACACTAACCGGCGCCCTCACACGTACGCTCCCCCTAAAGCGTTGTCGTACCCTCACCTGGACCCTAAACCGTCCCCGTCCCCTAACCCTAACCCTAGCCCGAACCCTAACCCTAACCCTTCCCCGAAGCCTGACCCTCTCCCGTCCCCTAATCCTAACCCGTACGCTAACACTAACCCGCGCCCTCACACGTACGCTCCCCCTAAAGCGTTGTCGTACCCTCACCTGGACCCTAAACCGTCCCCGTACCCTAACCCTAACCCTAGCCCGAACCCTAACCCTAACCCTTCCCCGAAGCCTGACCCTCACCCGTCCCCTAATCCTAACCCGTACGCTAACACTAACCCACGCCCTCACACGTACGCTCCCCCTAAAGCGTTGTCGTACCCTCACCTGGACCCTAAACCGTCCCCGTCCCTAACCCTAACCCTAGCCCGAACCCTAACCCTAACCCTTCCCCGAAGCCTGACCCTCACCCGTACCCTAATCCTAACCCGTACGCTAACACTAACCCGCGCCCTCACACGTACGCTCCCCCTAAAGCGTTGTCGTACCCTCACCTGGACCCTAAACCGTCCCCGTCCCCTAACCCTAACCCTAGCCTGAACCCTAACCCTAACCCTTCCCCGAAGCCTGACCCTCACCCGTCCCCTAATCCTAACCCGTACGCTAACACTAACCCGCGCCCTCACACGTACGCTCCCCCTAAAGCGTTGTCGTACCCTCACCTGGACCCTAAACCGTCCCCGTCCCCTAACCCTAACCCTAGCCCGAACCCTAACCCCAACCCTTCCCCGAAGCCTGACCCTCACCCGTCCCCTAATCCTAACCCGTACGCTAACACTAACCCGCGCCCTCACACGTACACTCCCCCTAAAGCGTTGTCGTACCCTCACCTGGACCCTAAACCGTCCCCGTCCCCTAACCCGAACCCTAGCCCGAACCCTAACCCTAACCCTTCCCCAAAGGCTGACCCTCACCCGTCCCCTAATCCTAACCCGTACGCTAACACTAACCCGCGCCCTCACACGTACGCTCCCCCTAAAGCGTTGTCGTACCCTCACCTGGACCCTAAACCGTCCCCGTACCCTAACCCTAACCCTAGCCCGAACCCTAATCCTAACCCTTCCCCGAAGCCTGACCCTCACCCGTCCCCTAATCCTAACCCGTACACTAACACTAACCCGCGCCCTCACACGTACGCTCCCCCTAAAGCGTTGTCGTACCCTCACCTGGACCCTAAACCGTCCCCGTCCCCTAACCCGAACCCTAGCCCGAACCCTAACCCTAACCCTTCCCCAAAGGCTGACCCTCACCCGTCCCCTAATCCTAACCCGTACGCTAACACTAACCCGCGCCCTCACACGTACGCTCCCCCTAAAGCGTTGTCGTACCCTCACCTGGACCCTAAAGCGTCCCCGTACCCTAACCCTAACCCTAGCCCGAACCCTAACCCTAACCCTTCCCCGAAGCCTGACCCTCACCCGTCCCCTAATCCTAACCCGTACGCTAACACTAACCCGCTCCCTCACACGTACGCTCCCCCTAAAGCGTTGTCGTACCCTCACCTGGACCCTAAACCGTCCCCGTCCCCTAACCCTAACCCTAGCCTGAACCCTAACCCTAAGCCTTCCCCGAAGCCTGACCCTCTCCCGTCCCCTAATCCTAACCCGTACACTAACACTAACCCGCGCCCTCACACGTACGCTCCCCCTAAAGCGTTGTCGTACCCTCACCTGGACCCTAAACCGTCCCCGTCCCCTAACCCTAACCCTAGCCCGAACCCTAACCCTAACCCTTCCCCGAAGCCTGACCCTCACCCGTCCCCTAATCCTAACCCGTACGCTAACACTAACCCGCGCCCTCACACGTACGCTCCCCCTAAAGCGTTGTCGTACCCTCACCTGGACCCTAAACCGTACCCGTCCCCTAACCCTATCCCTAGCCCGAACCCTAACCCTAACCCTTCCCCGAAGCCTGACCCTCACCCGTCCCCTAATCCTAACCCGTACGCTAACACTAACCCGCGCCCTCACACGTACGCTCCCCCTAAAGCGTTGTCGTACCCTCACCTGGACCCTAAACCGTCCCCGTACCCTAACCCTAACCCTAGCCCGAACCCTAACCCTAACCCTTCCACGAAGCCTGACCCTCTCCCGTCCCCTAATCCTAACCCGTACGCTAACACTAACCGGCGCCCTCACACGTACGCTCCCCCTAAAGCGTTGTCGTACCCTCACCTGGACCCTAAACCGTCCCTGTCCCCTAACCCTAACCCTAGCCCGAACCCTAACCCTAACACTTCCCCGAAGCCTGACCCTCACCCGTCCCCTAATCCTAACCCGTACGCTAACACTAACCCGCGCCCTCACACCTACACTCCCCCTAAAGCGTTGTCGTGCCCTCACCTGGACCCTAAACCGTCCCCGTCCCCTAACCCGAACCCTAGCCCGAACCCTAACCCTAACACTTACCCGAAGCCTGACCCTCACCCGTCCCCTAATCCTAACCCGTACGCTAACACTAACCCGCGCCCTCACACGTACGCTCCCCCTAAAGCGTTGTCGTACCCTCACCTGGACCCTAAACCGTCCCCGTCCCCTAACCCTAACCCTAGCCCGAACCCTAACCCTAACCCTTCCCCGAAGCCTGACCCTCACCCGTCCCCTAATCCTAACCCGTACGCTAACACTAACCCACGCCCTCACACGTACGCTCCCCCTAAAGCGTTGTCGTACCCTCACCTGGACCCTAAACCGTCCCCGTCCCCTAACCCTAACCCTAGCCCGAACCCTAACCCTAACCCTTCCCCGAAGCCTGACCCTCACCCGTCCCCTAATCCTAACCCGTACGCTAACACTAACCCGCTCCCTCACACCTACACTCCCCCTAAAGCGTTGTCGTGCCCTCACCTGGACCCTAAACCGTCCCCGTCCCCTAACCCTAACCCTAGCCCGAACCCTAACCCTAAACCTTACCCGAAGCCTGACCCTCACCCGTCCCCTAATCCTAACCCGTACACTAACACTAACCCGCGCCCTCACATGTACGCTCCCCCTAAAGCGTTGTCGTACCCTCACCTGGACCCTAAACCGTCCCCGTAACCTAACCCTAACCCTAGCCCGAACCCTAACCCTAACCCTTCCCCGAAGCCTGACCCTCACCCGTCCCCTAATCCTAACCCGTACGCTAACACTAACCCGCGCCCTCACACGTACGCTCCCCCTAAAGCGTTTTCGTGCCCTCACCTGGACCCTAAACCGTCCCCGTCCCCTAACCCTAACCCTAGCCCGAACCCTAACCGTAACCCTTCCCCGAAGCCTGACCCTCACCCATCCCCTAATTCTAACCCGTACGCTAACACTAACCCACGCCCTCACACGTACGATCCTCCTAAAGCGTTGTCGTACCCTCACTTGGACCCTAAACCGTCCCCGTATCCTAACCCTAACCCTAGCCCGAACCCTAACCCTAACCCTTCCCCGAAGCCTGACCCTCACCCGTCCCCTAATCCTAACCCGTACGCTAACACTAACCCGCGCCCTCACACGTACGCTCCCCCTAAAGCATTGTCGTACCCTCACCTGGACCCTAAACCGTCCCCGTCCCCTAACCCTAACCCTAGTCCGAACCCTAACCCTAACCCTTCCCCGAAACCTGCCCCTAACCCGTCCCCTAATCCTAACCCGTACGCTAACACTAACCCGCGCCCTCACATGTACGCTCCCCCTAAAGCGTTGTCGTACCCTCACCTGGACCGAAACCGTCCCCGTACCCTAACCCTAACCCTAGCCCGAACCCTAAACCTAACCCTTCCCCGAAGCCTGACCCTCACCCGTCCCCTAATCCTAACCCGTACGCTAAGACTAACCCGCGCCCTCACACGTACGCTCCCCCTAAAGCGTTGTCGTACCCTCACCTGGACCCTAAACCGTCCCCGTCCCCTAACCCTAACCCTAGCCCGAACCCTAACCCTTCCCCGAAGCCTGACCCTCACCCGTCCCCTAATCCTAACCCGTACACTAACACTAACCCGCGCCCTCACATGTACGCTCCCCCTAAAGCGTTGTCGTACCCTCACCTGGACCCTAAACCGTCCCCGTCCCCTAACACTAACCCTAGCCCGAACCCTAACCCTAACTCTTCCCCGAAGCCTGACCCTCACCCGTCCCCTAATCCTAACCCGTACGCTAACACTAACCCGCGCCCTCACACGTACGCTCCCCCTAAAGCGTTGTCGTACCCTCACCTGGACCCTAAACCGTCCCCGTCCCCTAAACCTAACCCTAGCCCGAAACCTAACCTTTCCCCGAAGCCTGAACCTCACCCGTCCCCTAATCCTAACCCGTACACTAACACTAACCCACGCCCTCACACGTACGCTCCCCCTAAAGCGTTGTCGTACCCTCACCTGGACCCTAAACCGTCCCCGTCCCCTAACCCTAACCCTAGCCCGAACCCTAACCCTAACACTTCCCCGAAGCCTGACCCTCACCCGTCCCCTAATCCTAACCCGTACGCCAACACTAACCCACGCCCTCACACGTACGCTCCCCCTAAAGCGTTGTCGTAACCTCACCTGGACCCTAAACCGTCCCCGTCACCTAACCCTAACCCTAGCCCAAACCCTAACCCTAACCCTTCCCCGAAGCCTGACCCTCACCCGTCCCCTAATCCTAACCCGTACGCTAACACTAACCTGCGCCCTCACACGTACGCTCCCCCTATAGCGTTGTCGTACCCTCACCTGGACCCTAAACCGTCCCCGTCCCCTAACCCTAACCCTAGCCCGAACCCTAACCCTAACCCTTCCCCGAAGCCTGACCCTCACCCGTCCCCTAATCCTAACCCGTACGCTAACACTAACCCACGCCCTGACACGTACGTTCCCCCTAAAGCGTTTTCGTACCCTCACCTGGACCCTAAACCGTCCCCGTCCCCTAACCCTAACCCTAGCCCGAACCCTAACCGTAACCCTTCCCCGAAGCCTGACCCTCACCCATCCCCTAATCCTAAACCGTACGCTAACACTAACCCACACCCTCACACGTACGCTCCTCCTAAAGCGTTGTCGTACCCTCACTTGGACCCTAAACCGTCCCCGTACCCTAACCCTAACCCTAGCCCGAACCCTAACCCTAACGCTTCCCCGAAGCCTGACCCTCACCCGTCCCCTAATCCTAACCCGTACGCTAACACTAACCCGCGCCCTCACACGTACGCTCCCCCTAAAGCATTGTCGTACCCTCACCTGGACCCTAAACCGTCCCCGTCCCCTAACCCTAACCCTAGTCCGAACCCTAACCCTAACCCTTCCCCGAAACCTGCCCCTAACCCGTCCCCTAATCCTAACCCGTATGCTAACACTAACCCGCGCCCTCACACGTACGCTCCCCCTAAAGCGTTGTCATACCCTCACCTGGACCCTAAACCGTCCCCGTCCCCTAACCCTAACCCTAGCCCGAACCCTAACCCTAAACCTTCCCCGAAGCCTGACCCTCACCCGTCCCCTAATCCTAACCCGTACGCTAACACTAACCCGCGCCCTCACACGTACGCTCCCCCTAAAGCGTTGTCGTACCCTCACATGGACCCTAAACCGTCCCCGTCCCCTAACCCTAACCCTAGCCCGAACCCTAAGCGTAACCCTTCCCCGAAGCCTGACCCTCACCCATCCCCTAATCCTAACCCGTACGCTAACACTAACCGACGCCCTCACACGTTCGCTTCCCATAAAGCGTTGTTGTACCCTCACCTGGACCCTAAACCGTCCCCGACCCCTAACACTAACCCTAGCCCAAACCCTAACCCTAACCCTTCCCCGAAGCCTGACCCTCATCCGTCCCCTAATCCTAACCCGTACGCTAACACTAACCCGCGCCCTCACACGTACGCTCCCCCTAAAGCGTTGTCGTACCCTCACCTGGACCTTAAACCGTCCCCATCCCCTAACCCTAACCCTAGCCCGAACCCTAACCCTAACCCTTCCCCGAAGCCTGACCCTCACCCGTCCCCTAATCCTAACCTGTACGCTAACACTAACCCACGCCCTCACACGTACGCTCCCCCTAAAGCGTTGTCGTACCCTCACCTGGACCCTAAACCGTCCCCGTACCCTAACCCTAACCCTAGCCCGAACCCTAACCCTAACACTTCCCCGAAGCCTGACCCTCACCCGTCCCCTAATCCTAACCCGTACACTAACACTAACCCGCGCCCTCACACGTACGCTCCCCCTAAAGCGTTGTCGTACCCTCACCTGGACCCTAAACCGTCCCCGTCCCCTAACCCTAACCCTATCCCGAACCCTAACCGTAAACCTTCCCCGAAGCCTGACCCTCACCCGTCCCCTAATCCTAACCCGTACGCTAACACTAACCCGCTCCCTCACACGTACGCTCCCCCTAAAGCGTTGTCGTACCCTCACCTGGACCCTAAACCGTCCCCGTCCCCTAACCCTAACCCTAGCCCGAATCCTAACCGTAACCCTTCCCCGAAGCCTGACCCTCACCAATCCCCTAATCCTAACCCGTATGCTAACACTAACCGACGCCCTCACACGTTCGCTCCCCCTAAAGCGTTGTTGTACCCTCAACTGGACCCTAAACCGTCCCCGACCCCTAACCCTAACCCTAGCCCGAACCCTAACCCTAACCCTTCCCCAAAGCCTGACCCTCACCCTTCCCCTAATCCTAACCCGTACGCTAACAGTAACCCGCGCCCTCACACGTACGCTCCCCCTAAAGCGTTGTCGTACCCTCACCTGGACCCTAAACCGTCCCCGTCCCCTAACCCTAACCCTAGCCCGAACCCTAACCGTAACCCTTCCCCGAAGCCTGACCCTCACCCATCCCCTAATCCTAACCCGTACGCTAACACTAACCCACGCCCTCACACGTACACTCCCCCTAAAGCGTTGTCGTACCCTCACCTGGACCCTAAACCGTCCCCGTCCCCTAACCCTAACCCTAGCTCGAACCCTAACCCTAACCCTTCCCCGAAGCCTGACCCTCACCCGTCCCCAATCCTAACCCGTACGCTAACACTAACCCGCGCCCTCACACGTACGCTCCCCCTAAAGCGTTGTCGTACCCTCACCTGGACCCTAAACCGTCCCCGTCCCCTAACCCTAACCCTAGCCCGAACCCTAACCCTAACCCTTCCCCGAAGCCTGAGCCTCACCCGTCCCCTAATCCTAACCCGTACGCTAACACTAACCCACGCCCTCACACGTACGCTCCCCCTAAAGCTTGTCGTACCCTCACCTGGACCCTAAACCGTCCCCGTACCCTAACCCTAACCCTAGCCCGAACCCTAACCGTAACCCTTCCCCGAAGCCTGACCCTCACCCATCCCCTAATCCTAACCCGTACGCTAACACTAACCGACGCCCTCACACGTTCGCTCCCCCTAAAGCGTTGTTGTACCCTCACCTGGACCCTAAACCGTCCCCGACCCCTAACCCTAACCCTAGCCCGAACCCTAACCCTAACCCTTCCCCGAAGCCTGACCCTCACCCGTCCCCTAATCCTAACCCGTACGCTAACACTAACCCGCGCCCTCACACGTACGCTCCCCCTAAAGCGTTGTCGTACCCTCACCTGGACCCTAAACCGTCCCCGTCCCCTAACCCTAACCCTAGCCCGAACCCTAACCCTAACCCTTCCCCGAAGCCTGACCCTCACCCGTCCCCTAATCCTAACCTGTACGCTAACACTAACCCACGCCCTCACACGTACGCTCCCCCTAAAGCGTTGTCGTACCCTCACATGGACCCTAAACCGTCCCCGTCCCCTAACCCTAACCCTAGCCCGAACCCTAACCCTAACACTTCCCCGAAGCCTGACCCTCACCCGTCCCCTAATCCTAACCCGTACGCCAACACTAACCCACGCCCTCACACGTACGCTCCCCCTATAGCGTTGTCGTACCCTCACCTGGACCCTAAACCGTCCCCGTCCCCTAACCCTAACCCTAGCCCGAACCCTAACCCTAACCCTTCCCTGAAGCCTGACCCTCACCCGTCCCCTAATCCTAACCCGTACGCTAACACTAACCCGCGCCCTCACACGTACGCTCCCCCTAAAGCGTTTTCGTACCCTCACCTGGACCCTAAACCGTCCCCGTCCCCTAACCCTAACCCTAGCCCGAACCCTAACCGTAACCCTTCCCCGAAGCCTGACCCTCACCCATCCCCTAATCCTAAACCGTACGCTAACACTAACCCACACCCTCACACGTACGCTCCTCCTAAAGCGTTGTCGTACCCTCACTTGGACCCTAAACCGTCCCCGTACCCTAACCCTAACCCTAGCCCGAACCCTAACCCTAACCCTTCCCCGAAGCCTGACCCTCACCCGTCCCCTAATCCTAACCCGTACGCTAACACTAACCCGCGCCCTCACACGTACGCTCCCCCTAAAGTATTGTCGTACCCTCACCTGGACCCTAAACCGTCCCCGTCCCCTAACCCTAACCCTAGTCCGAACCCTAACCCTAACCCTTCCCCGAAACCTGCCCCTAACCCGTCCCCTAATCCTAACCCGTACGCTAACACTAACCCGCGCCCTCACATGTACGCTCCCCCTAAAGCGTTGTCGTACCCTCACCTGGACCAAAACCGTCCCCGTACCCTAACCCTAACCCTAGCCCGAACCCTAACCCTAACCCTTCCCCGAAGCCTGCCCCTCACCCGTCCCCTAATCCTAACCCGTACGCTAACAGTAACCCGCGCCCTCACACGTACAGTCCCTCTAAAGCGTTGTCGTACCCTCACCTGGACCCTAAACCGTCCCCGTACCCTAACCCTAACCCTAGCCCGAACCCTAACCCTAACACTTCCCTGAAGCTTGACCCTCACCCGACCCCTAATCCTAACCCGTACGCTAACACTAACCCGCGCCCTCACACGTACGCTCCCCCTAAAGCGTTGTCGTACCCTCACCTGGACCCTAAACCGTCCCCGTCCCCTAACCCTAACCCTAGCCCGAACCCTAACCCTAAACCTTCCCCGAAGCCTGACCCTCACCCGTCCCCTAATCCTAACCCGTACGCTAACACTAACCCGCGCCCTCACACGTACGCTCCCCCTAAAGCGTTGTCGTACCCTCACATGGACCCTAAACCGTCCCCGTCCCCTAACCCTAACCCTAGCCCGAACCCTAAGCGTAACACTTCCCCGAAGCCTGACCCTCACCCATCCCCTAATCCTAACCCGTACGCTAACACTAAACGACGCCCTCACACGTTCGCTCCCCCTAAAGCGTTGTTGTACCCTCACCTGGACCCTAAACCGTCCCCGACCCCTAACCCTAACCCTAGCCCGAACCCTAACCCTAACCCTTCCCCGAAGCCTGACCCTCACCCGTCCCCTAATCCTAACCCGTAAGCTAACAGTAACCCGCGCCCTCACACGTACGCTCCCCCTAAAGCGTTGTTGTACCCTCACCTGGACCCTAAACCGTCCCCGACCCCTAACCCTAACCCTAGCCCGAACCCTAACCCTAACCCTTCCCCGAAGCCTGACCCTCACCCGTCCCATAATCCTAACCCGTACGCTAACACTAACCCGCGCCCTCACACGTACGCTCCCCCTAAAGCGTTGTCGTACCCTCACCTGGACCCTAAACAGTCCCCATCCCCTAACCCTAACCCTAGCCCGAACCCTAACCCTAACCCTTCCCCGAAGCCTGACCCTCACCCGTCCCCTAATCCTAACCCGTACGCTAACACTAACCCGCGCCCTCACACGTACGCTCCCCCTAAAGCGTTGTCGTACCCTCACCTGGACCCTAAACCGTCCCCGTCCCCTAACCCTAACCCTAGCCCGAACCCTAACCCTAACCCTTCCCCGAAGCCTGACCCTCACCCGTCCCCTAATCCTAACCTGTACGCTAACACTAACCCGCGCCCTCATACGTACGCTCCCCCTAAAGCGTTGTCGTACCCTCACCTGGACCCTAAACCGTCCCCGTCCCCTAACCCTAACCCTAGCCCGAACCCTAACCCTAACCCTTCCCCGAAGCCTGACCCTCACCCTTCCCCTAATCCTAACCCGTACGCTAACACTAACATGCGCCCTCACACGTACGCTCCCCCTAAAGCGTTGTCGTACCCTCACCTGGACCCTAAACCGTCCCCGTCCCCTAACCCTAACCCTAGCCCGAACCCTAAGCGTAACCCTTCCCCGAAGCCTGACACTCACCCATCCCCTAATCCTAACCCATACACTAACCCTAACCCACGCCCTCACACGAACGCTCCCCCTAAAGCGTTGTCGTACCCTCACCTGGACCCTAAACCGTCCCCGTCCCCTAACCCTAACCCTAGCCCGAACCCTAACCCTAACCCTTCCCCGAAGCCTGACCCTCACCCGTCCCCTAATCCTAACCCGTACGCTAACACTAACCCGCGCCCTCACACGAACGCTCCCCCTAAAGCGTTGTCGTACCCTCACCTGGACCCTAAACCGTCCCCGTCCCCTAACCCTAACCCTAGCCCGAACCCTAACCCTAACCCTTCCCCAAAGCCTGACCCTCACCCGTCCCCTAATCCTAACCCGTACGCTAACAGTAACCCGCGCCCTCACACGTACGCTCCCCCTAAAGCGTTGTCGTACCCTCACCTGGACCCTAAACCGTCCCCGTCCCCTAACCCTAACCCTAGCCCGAACCCTAAGCGTAACCCTTCCCCGAAGCCTGACACTCACCCATCCCCTAATCCTAACCCGTACACTAACCCTAACCCACGCCCTCACACGTACGCTCCCCCTAAAGCGTTGTCGTACCCTCACCTGGACCCTAAACCGTCCCCGTCCCCTAACCCTAACCCTAGCCCGAACCCTAACCCTAACCCTTCCCCGAAGCCTGACCCTCACCCGTCCCCTAATCCTAAACTGTACGCTAACACTAACCCACGCCCTCACACGTACGCTCCCCCTATAGCGTTGTCGTACCCTCACCTGGACCCTAAACCGTCCCCGTCCCCTAACCCTAACCCTAGCCCGAACCCTAACCCTAACCCTTCCCCGAAGCCTGACCCTCACCCGTCCCCTAATCCTAACCCGTACGCTAACACTAACCCGCGCCCTCACATGTACGCTCCCCCTAAAGCGTTTTCGTACCCTCACCTGGACCCTAAACCGTCCCCGTCCCCTAACCCTAACCCTAGCCCGAACCCTAACCGTAACCCTTCCCCGAAGCCTGACCCTCACCCATCCCCTAATCCTAAACCGTACGCTAACACTAACCCACACCCTCACACGTACGCTCCTCCTAAAGCGTTGTCGTACCCTCACTTGGACCCTAAACCGTCCCCGTACCCTAACCCTAACCCTAGCCCGAACCCTAACCCTAACCCTTCCCCGAAGCCTGACCCTCACCCGTCCCCTAATCCTAACCCGTACGCTAACACTAACCCGCGCCCTCACACGTACGCTCCCCCTAAAGTATTGTCGTACCCTCACCTGGACCCTAAACCGTCCCCGTCCCCTAACCCTAACCCTATTCCGAACCCTAACCCTAACCCTTCCCCGAAACCTGCCCCTAACCCGTCCCCTAATCCTAACCCGTACGCTAACACTAACCCGCGCCCTCACACGTACGCTCCCCCTAAAGTATTGTCGTACCCTCACCTGGACCCTAAACCGTCCCCGTCCCCTAACCCTAACCCTATTCCGAACCCTAACCCTAACCCTTCCCCGAAACCTGCCCCTAACCCGTCCCCTAATCCTAACCCGTACGCTAACACTAACCCGCGCCCTCACATGTACGCTCCCCCTAAAGCGTTGTCGTACCCTCACCTGGACCAAAACCGTCCCCGTACCCTAACCCTAACCCTAGCCCGAACCCTAACCCTAACCCTTCCCCGAAGCCTGACCCTCACCCGTCCCCTAATCCTAACCCGTACGCTAACAGTAACCCGCGCCCTCACACGTACACTCCCTCTAAAGCGTTGTCGTACCCTCACCGGGACCCTAAACCGTCCCCGTACCCTAACCCTAACCCTAGCCCGAACCCTAACCCTAACACTTCCCTGAAGCTTGACCCTCACCCGACCCCTAATCCTAACCCGTACGCTAACACTAACCCGCGCCCTCACACGTACGCTCCCCCTAAAGCGTTGTCCTACCCTCACCTGGACCCTAAACCGTCCCCGTCCCCTAACCCTAACCCTAGCCCGAACCCTAACCCTAAACCTTCCCCGAAGCCTGACCCTCACCCGTCCCCTAATCCTAACCCGTACGCTAACACTAACCCGCGCCCTCACACGTACGCTCCCCCTAAAGCGTTGTCGTACCCTCACATGGACCCTAAACCGTCCCCGTCCCCTAACCCTAACCCTAGCCCGAACCCTAAGCGTAACACTTCCCCGAAGCCTGACCCTCACCCATCCCCTAATCCTAACCCGTACGCTAACACTAAACGACGCCCTCACACGTTCGCTCCCCCTAAAGCGTTGTTGTACCCTCACCTGGACCCTAAACCGTCCCCGACCCCTAACCCTAACCCTAGCCCGAACCCTAACCCTAACCCTTCCCCGAAGCCTGACCCTCACCCGTCCCCTAATCCTAACCCGTACGCTAACAGTAACCCGCGCCCTCACACGTACGCTCCCCCTAAAGCGTTGTTGTACCCTCACCTGGACCCTAAACCGTCCCCGACCCCTAACCCTAACCCTAGCCCGAACCCTAACCCTAACCCTTCCCCGAAGCCTGACCCTCACCCGTCCCCTAATCCTAACCCGTACGCTAACACTAACCCGCGCCCTCACACGTACGCTCCCCCTAAAGCGTTGTCGTACCCTCACCTGGACCCTAAACCGTCCCCATCCCCTAACCCTAACCCTAGCCCGAACCCTAACCCTAACCCTTCCCCGAAGCCTGACCCTCACCCGTCCCCTAATCCTAACCCGTACGCTAACACTAACCCGCGCCCTCACACGTACGCTCCCCCTAAAGCGTTGTCGTACCCTCACCTGGACCCTAAACCGTCCCCGTCCCCTAACCCTAACCCTAGCCCGAACCCTAACCCTAACCCTTCCCCGAAGCCTGACCCTCACCCGTCCCCTAATCCTAACCTGTACGCTAACACTAACCCGCGCCCTCATACGTACGCTCCCCCTAAAGCGTTGTCGTACCCTCACCTGGACCCTAAACCGTCCCCGTCCCCTAACCCTAACCCTAGCCCGAACCCTAACCCTAAACCTTCCCCGAAGCCTGACCCTCACCCATCCCCTAATCCTAACCCGTATGCTAACACTAACCGACGCCCTCACACGTTCGCTCCCCCTAAAGCGTTGTTGTACCCTCACCTGGACCCTAAACCGTCCCCGACCCCTAACCCTAACCCTAGCTCGAACCCTAACCGTAACCCTTCCCCGAAGCCTGACCCTCACCCATCCCCTAATCCTAACCCGTACGCTAACACTAACCCACGCCCTCACACGTACGCTCCCCCTAAAGAGTTGTCGTACCCTCACCTGGACCCTAAACCGTCCCCGTCCCCTAACCCTAACCCTAGCCCGAACCCTAACCCTAACCGTTCCCCGAAGCCTGACCGTCACCCGTCCCCTAATCCTAACCAGTACGCTAACACTAACCCGCGCCCTCACACGAACGCTCCCCCTAAAGCGTTGTCGTACCCTCACCTGGACCCTAAACCGTCCCCGTCCCCTAACCCTAACCCTAGCCCGAACCCTAACCCTAACCCTTCCCCGAAGCCTGACCCTCACCCGTCCCCTAATCCTAACCCGTACGCTAACACTAACATGCGCCCTCACACGTACGCTCCCCCTAAAGCGTTGTCGTACCCTCACCTGGACCCTAAACCGTCCCCGTCCCCTAACCCTAACCCTAGCCCGAACCCTAAGCGTAACCCTTCCCCGAAGCCTGACACTCACCCATCCCCTAATCCTAACCCATACACTAACCCTAACCCACGCCCTCACACGAACGCTCCCCCTAAAGCGTTGTCGTACCCTCACCTGGACCCTAAACCGTCCCCGTCCCCTAACCCTAACCCTAGCCCGAACCCTAACCCTAACCCTTCCCCGAAGCCTGACCCTCACCCGTCCCCTAATCCTAACCCGTACGCTAACACTAACACGCGCCCTCACACGAACGCTCCCCCTAAAGCGTTGTCGTACCCTCACCTGGACCCTAAACCGTCCCCGTCCCCTAACCCTAACCCTAGCCCGAACCCTAACCCTAACCCTTCCCCAAAGCCTGACCCTCACCCGTCCCCTAATCCTAACCCGTACGCTAACAGTAACCCGCGCCCTCACACGTACGCTCCCCCTAAAGCGCTGTCGTACCCTCACCTGGACCCTAAACCGTCCCCGTCCCCTAACCCTAACCCTAGCCCGAACCCTAAGCGTAACCCTTCCCCGAAGCCTGACACTCACCCATCCCCTAATCCTAACCCGTACACTAACCCTAACCCACGCCCTCACACGTACGCTCCCCCTAAAGCGTTGTCGTACCCTCACCTGGACCCTAAACCGTCCCCGTCCCCTAACCCTAACCCTAGCCCGAACCCTAACCCTAACCCTTCCCCGAAGCCTGACCCTCACCCGTCCCCTAATCCTAACCCGTACGCTAACACTAACCCGCGCCCTCACACGTACGCTCCCCCTAAAGCGTTGTCGTACCCTCACCTGGACCCTAAACCGTCCCCGTACCCTAACCCTAACCCTAGCCCCAACACTAACCCTAACCCTTCCCCGAAGCCTGACCCTCACCCGTCCCCTAATCCTAACTCGTACGCTAACACTAACCGGCGCCCTCACACGTACGCTCCCCCTAAAGCGTTGTCGTACCCTCACCTGGACCCTAAACCGTCCCCGTCCCCTAACCCTAACCCTAGCCTGAACCCTAACCCTAATCCTTCCCCGAAGCCTGACCCTCACCCGTCCCCTAATCCTAACCCGTACGCTAACACTAACCCGCGCCCTCACACGTACGCTCCCCCTAAAGTGTTGTCGTACCCTCACCTGGACCCTAAACCGTCCCCGTACCCTAACCCTAACCCTAGCCCGAACCCTAACCCTAACACTTCCCCGAAGCCTGACCCTCACCCGTCCCCTAATCCTAACCCGTACACTAACACTAACACGCGCCCTCACACGTACGCTCCCCCTAAAACGTTGTCGTACCCTCACCTGGACCCTATACCGTCCCCGTACCCTAACCCTAACCCTAGCCCGAACCCTAACCCTAACCCTTCCCCGAAGCCTGACCCTGGCCCGTCCCCTAATCCTAACCTGTACGCTAACACTAACCCGCGCCCTCACACGTACACTCCCTCTAAAGCGTTGTCGTACCCTCACCTGGACCCTAAACCGTCCCCGTACCCTAACCCTAACCCTAGCCCGAACCCTAACCCTAACCCTTCCCCGAAGCCTGACCCTCACCCGTCCCCTAATCCTAACCCGTACACTAACACTAACCCGCGCCCTCACACGTACGCTCCCTCTAAAGCGTTGTCGTACCCTCACCTGGACCCTAAACCGTCCCGTACCCTAACCCTAACCCTAGCCCGAACCCTAACCCTAACCCTTCCCTGAAGCTTGACCCTCACCCGTCCCCTAATCCTAACCCGTACGCTAACACTAACCCGCGCCCTCACACGTACGCTGCCCCTAAAGCGTTGTCATACCCTCACCTGGACCCTAAACCGTCCCCGTCCCCTAACCCTAACCCTAGCCCGAACCCTAACCCTAACACTTCCCCGAAGCCTGACCCTCACCCGTCCCCTAATCCTAACCCGTACGCTAACACTAACCCGCGCCCTCACACGTACGCTCCCCCTAAAGCGTTGTCGTACCCTCACCTGGACCCTAAACCGTCCCCGTCCCCTAACCCTAACCCTAGCCCGAACCCTATCCCTAAACCTTCCCCGAAGCCTGACCCTCACCCGTCCCCTAATCCTAACCCGTACGCTAACACTAACCCGCGCCCTCACATGTACGCTCCCCCTAAAGCGTTGTCGTACCCTCACCTGGACCCTAAACCGTCCCCGTCCCCTAACCCTAACCCTAGCCCGAACCCTAAGCGTAACCCTTCCCCGAAGCCTGACCCTCACCCATCCCCTAATCCTAACCCGAACGCTAACACTAACCGACGCCCTCACACGTTCGCTCCCCCTAAAGCGTTGTTGTACCCTCACCTGGACCCTAAACCGTCCCCGACCCCTAACACTAACCCTAGCGCAAACCCTAACCCTAACCCTTCCCCGAAGCCTGACCCTCACCCGTCCCCTAATCCTAACCCGTACGCTAACACTAACCCGCGCCCTCACACGTACGCTCCCCCTAAAGCGTTGTCGTACCCTCACCTGGACCTTAAACCGTCCCCATCCCCTAACCCTAACCCTAGCCCGAACCCTAACCCTAACCCTTCCCCGAAGCCTGACCCTCACCCGTCCCCTAATCCTAACCTGTACGCTAACACTAACCCACGCCCTCACACGTACGCTCCCCCTAAAGCGTTGTCGTACCCTCACCTGGACCCTAAACCGTCCCCGTACCCTCACCCTAACCCTAGCCCGAACCCTAACCCTAACACTTCCCCGAAGCCTGACCCTCACCCGTCCCCTAATCCTAACCCGTACACTAACACTAACCCGCGCCCTCACACGTACGCTCCCCCTAAAGCATTGTCGTACCCTCACCTGGACCCTAAACCGTCCCCGTCCCCTAACCCTAACCCTAGCCCGAACCCTAACCCTAAACCTTCCCCGAAGCCTGACCCTCACCCGTCCCCTAATCCTAACCCGTACGCTAACACTAACCCGCGCCCTCACACGTACGCTCCCCCTAAAGCGTTGTCGTACCCTCACCTGGACCCTAAACCGTCCCCGTCCCCTAACCCTAACCCTAGCCCGAATCCTAACCGTAACCCTTCCCCGAAGCCTGACCCTCACCAATCCCCTAATCCTAACCCGTATGCTAACACTAACCGACGCCCTCACACGTTCGCTCCCCCTAAAGCGTTGTTGTACCCTCACCTGGACCCTAAACCGTCCCCGACCCCTAACCCTAACCCTAGCCCGAACCCTAACCCTAACCCTTCCCCGAAGCCTGACCCTCACCCGTCCCCTAATCCTAACCCGTACGCTAACAGTAACCCGCGCCCTCACACGTACGCTCCCCCTAAAGCGTTGTCGTACCCTCACCTGAACCCTAAACCGTCCCCGTCCCCTAACCCTAACCCTAGCCCGAACCCTAAACCTAACCCTTCCCCGAAGCCTGACCCTCACACATCCCCTAATCCTAACCCGTACGCTAATACTAACCGGCGCCCTCACACGTACGCTCCCCCTAAAGCGTTGTCGTACCCTCACCTGGACCCTAAACCGTCCCCGTCCCCTAACCCTAACCCTAGCCCGAACCCTAACCGTAACCCTTCCCCGAAGCCTGACCCTCACCCATCCCCTAATCCTAACCCGTACGCTAACACTAACCCACGCCCTCACACGCACGCTCCCCCTAAAGAGTTGTCGTACCCTCACCTGGACCCTAAACCGTCCCCGTCCCCTAACCCTAACCCTAGCCCAAACCCTAACCCTAACCGTACCCCGAAGCCTGACCGTCACCCGTCCCCTAATCCTAACCCGTACGCTAACACTAACCCGTGCCCTCACACGAACGCTCCCCCTAAAGCGTTGTCGTACCCTCACATGGACCCTAAACCGTCCCCGTCCCCTAACCCTAACCCTAGCCCGAACCCTAACCCTAACCCTTCCCCGAAGCCTGACCCTCACCCGTCCCCTAATCCTAACCCGTACGCTAACACTAACACGCGCCCTCACACGTACGCTCCCCCTAAAGCGTTGTCGTACCCTCACCTGGACCCTAAACCGTCCCCGTCCCCTAACCCTAACCCTAGTCCGAACCCTAACCTTAACCCTTCCCCGAAACCTGCCCCTAACCCGTCCCCTAATCCTAACCCGTATGCTAACACTAACCCGCGCCCTCACACGTACGCTCCCCCTAAAGCGTTGTCGTACCCTCACCTGGACCCTAAACCGTCCCCGTCCCCTAACCCTAACCCTAGCCCGAACCCTAACCCTAAACCTTCCCCGAAGCCTGACCCTCACCCGTCCCCTAATCCTAACCCGTACGCTAACACTAACCCGCGCCCTCACACGTACGCTCCCCCTAAAGCGTTGTCGTACCCTCACATGGACCCTAAACCGTCCCCGTCCCCTAACCCTAACCCTAGCCCGAACCCTAAGCGTAACCCTTCCCCGAAGCCTGACCCTCACCCATCCCCTAATCCTAACCCGTACGCTAACACTAACCGGTGCCCTCACACGTATGCTCCCCCTAAAGCGTTGTCGTACCCTCACCTGGACCCTAAACCGTCCCCGTCCCCTAACCCTAACCCTAGCCCGAACCCTAACCCTAACCCTTCCCCGTAGCCTGACCCTCACCCGTCCCCTAATCCTAACCCGTACGCTAACACTAACCCGCGCCCTCACACGTACGCTCCCCCTAAAGTGTTGTCGTACCCTCACCTGGACCCTAAACCGTCCCCGTACCCTAACCCTAACCCTAGCCCGAACCCTAACCCTAACCCTTCCCCGAAGCCTGACCCTCACCCGTCCCCTAATCCTAACCTGTACGCTAAAACTAACCCACGCCCTCACACGTACGCTCCCCCTAAAGTGTTGTCGTACCCTCACCTGGACCCTAAACCGTCCCCGTACCCTAACCCTAACCCTAGCCCGAACCCTAACCCTAACCCTTCCCCGAAGCCTGACCCTCACCCGTCCCCTAATCCTAACCCGTACGCTAACACTAACCCGCGCCCTCACACGTACGCTCCCCCTAAAGCGTTGTCGTACCCTCATCTGGACCCTAAACCGTCCCCGTCCCCTAACCCTAGCCCGAACCCTAACCCTAAACCTTCCCCGAAGCCTGACCCTCACCCGTCCCCTAATCCTAAACCGTACGCTAACACTAACCCGCGCCCTCACACGTACGCTCCCCCTAAAGCGTTGTCGTATCCTCACCTGGACCCTAAACCGTCCCCGTCCCCTAACCCTAACCCTAGCCCGAATCCTAACCGTAACCCTTCCCCGAAGCCTGACACTCACCAATCCCCTAATCCTAACCCGTATGCTAACACTAACCGACGCCCTCACACGTTCGCTGCCCCTAAAGCGTGGTTGTACCCTCAGCTGGACCCTAAACCGTCCCCGACCCCTAACCCTAACCCTAGCCCGAACCCTAACCCTAACCCTTCCCCGAAGCCTGACCCTCACCCGTCCCCTAATCCTAACCCGTACGCTAACACTAACCCGCGCCCTCACACGTACGCTCCCCCTAAAGCGTTGTCCTACCCTCACCTGGACCCTAAACCGTCCCCATCCCCTAACCCTAACCCTAGCCCGAACCCTAACCCTAACCCTTCCCCGAAGCCTGACCCTCACCCGTCCCCTAATCCTAACCCGTACGCTAACACTAACCCGCGCCCTCACACGTACGCTCCCCCTAAAGCGTTGTCGTACCCTCACCTGGACCCTAAACCGTCCCCGTCCCCTAACCCTAACCCTAGCCCGAACCCTAACCCTAACCCTTCCCCGAAGCCTGACCCTCACACATCCCCTAATCCTAACCCGTACGCTAATACTAACCGGCGCCCTCACACGTACGCTCCCCCTAAAGCGTTGTCGTACCCTCACCTGGACCCTAAACCGTCCCTGTCCCCTAACCCTAACCCTAGCCCGAACCCTAACCATAACCCTTCCCCGAAGCCTGACCCTCACCCATCCCCTAATCCTAACCCGTACGCTAACACTAACCCACGCCCTCACACGCACGCTCCCCCTAAAGAGTTGTCGTACCCTCACCTGGACCCTAAACCGTCCCCGTCCCCTAACCCTAACCCTAGCCCGAACCCTAACCCTAACCGTTCCCCGAAGCCTGACAGTCACCCGTCCCCTAATCCTAACCCGTACGCTAACACTAACCCGCGCCCTCACACGAACGCTCCCCCTAAAGCGTTGTCGTACCCTCACCTGGACCCTAAACCGTCCCCGTCCCCTAACCCTAACCCTAGCCCGAACCCTAACCCTAACCCTTCCCCGAAGCCTGACCCTCACCCGTCCCCTAATCCTAACCCGTACGCTAACACTAACCCACGCCCTCACACGTACGCTCCCCCTAAAGCGTTGTCGTACCCTCACCTGGACCCTAAACAGTCCCCGTCCCCTAACCCTAACCCTAGCCCGAACCCTAACCCTAACCCTTCCCCGAAGCCTGACCCTCACCCGTCCCCTAATCCTAACCCGTACGCTAACACTAACCCGCGCCCTCACACGTACGCTCCCCCTAAAGCGTTTTCGTACCCTCACCTGGACCCTAAACCGTCCCCGTCCCCTAACCCTAACCGTAGCCCGAACCCTAACCGTAACCCTTCCCCGAAGCCTGAACCTCACCCATCCCCTAATCCTAACCCGTACGCCAACACTAACCCGCGCCTCACACGTACGCTCCCCCTAAAGCGTTGTCGTACCCTCACCTGGACCCTAAACCGTCCCCGTCCCCTAACCCTAACCCTAGCCCGAACCCTAACCCTAACCCTTCCCCGAAGCCTGACCCTCACCCGTCCCCTAATCCTAACCCGTACGCTAACACTAACCTGCGCCCTCACACGTACGCTCCGCCTATAGCGTTGTCGTACCCTCACCTGGACCCTAAACCGTCCCCGTCCCCTAACCCTAACCCTAGCCCGAACCCTAACCCTGACCCTTCCCCGAAGCCTGACCCTCACCCGTCCCCTAATCCTAACCCGTACGCTAACACTAACACGCGCCCTCACACGTACGCTCCCCCTAAAGCGTTGTCGTACCCTCACCTGGACCCTAAACCTTCCCCGTCCCCTAACCCTAACCCTAGCCCGAACCCTAACCCTAACCCTTCCCCGAAGCCTGACACTCACCCGTCCCCTAATCCTAACCCGTACGCTAACACTAACCCGCGCCCTCACACGTACGCTCCCCCTAAAGCGTTGTCGTACCCTCACCTGGACCCTAAACCGTCCCCGTCCCCTAACCCTAACCCTAGCCCAAACCCTAACCCTAACCCTTCCCCGAAGCCTGACCCTCACCCGTCCCCTAATCCTAACCCGTACGCTAACACTAACCCGCGCCCTCACACGTACGCTCCCCCTAAAGCGTTGTCGTACCCTCACCTGGACCCTAAACCGTCCCCGTCCCCTAACCCTAACCCTAGCCCGAACCCTAACCCTAACCCTTCCCCGAAGCCTGACTCTCACAAGTCCCCTAATCCTAACCCGTACGCTAACACTAAACCGTGCCCTCACACGTACGCTCCCCCTAAAGCGTTGTCGTACCCTCACCTGGACCCTAAACCATCCCCGTCCCCTAACCCTAACCCTAGCCCGAACCCTAAGCCTAACACTTCCCCGAAGCCTGACCCTCACCCGTCCCCTAATCCTAACCCGTACGCTAACACTAACCCGTGACCTCACACGTATGCTCCCCCTAAAGCGTTGTCGTACCCTCACCTGGACCCTAAACCGTCCCCGTCCCCTAACCCTAACCCTAGCCCGAACCCTAACCCTAACCCTTCCCCGAAGCCTGACCCTCACCCGTCCCCTAATCCTAACCCGTACGCTAACACTAACCCGCGCCCTCACACGTACGCTCCCCCTAAAGCGTTGTCGTACCCTCACCTGGACCCTAAACCGTCCCCGTACCCTAACCCTAGCCCGAACACTAACCCTAACCCTTCCCCGAAGCCTGACCCTCACCCGTCCCCTAATCCTAACCCGTACGCTAACACTAACCCGCGCCCTCACACGTACGCTCCCCCTAAAGCGTTGTCGTACCCTCACCTGGACCCTAAACCGTCCCCGTCCCCTAACCCTAACCCTAGCCCGAACTCTAACCCTAACTCTTCCCCGAAGCCTGACCCTCACCCGTCCCCTAATCCTAACCCGTACTCTAACACTAACCCGCGCCCTCACACGTACACTCCCCCTAAAGCGTTGTCGTACCCTCACCTGGACCCTAAACCGTCCCCGTCCCCTAACCCTAACCCTAGCCCGAACCCTAACCCTAACCCTTCCCCGAAGCCTAACCCTCACCCGTCCCCTAATCCTAACCCGTACGCTAACACTAACCCGCGCCCTCACACGTACGCTGCCCCTAAAGCGTTGTCATACCCTCACCTGGACCCTAAACCGTCCCCGTCCCCTAACCCTAACCCTAGCCCGAAACCTAACCCTAACCCTTCCCCGAAGCCTGACCCTCACCCGTCCCCTAATCCTAACCCGTACGCTAACACTAACCCGCGCCCTCACACGTATGCTCCCCCTAAAGCGTTGTCGTACCCTCACCTGGACCCTAAACCGTCCCCGTACCCTAACCCTAACCCTAGCCCGAACCCTAACCCTAACCCTTCCCCGAAGCCTGACCCTCACCCGTCCCCTAATCCTAACCCGTACGCTAACACTAACCCGCGCCCTCACACGTACGCTCCACCTAAAGCGTTGTCGTACCCTCACCTGGACCCTAAACCGTCCCCGTCCCCTAACCCTAACCCTAGCCCGAACCCTAACCCTAACACTTACCCGAAGCCTGACCCTCACCCGGCCCCTAATCCTACCCGTACGCTAACACTAACCCGCGGCATCACACGTACGCTCCCCCTAAAGCGTTGTCGTACCCTCACCTGGACCCTAAACCGTCCCCATACCCTAACCCTAACCCTAGCCCGAACCCTAACCCTAACCCTTCCCCGAAGCCTGACCCTCACCCGTCCGTAATCCTAACCCGTACGCTAACACTAACCTGCGACCTCACACGTACGCTCCCCCTAAAGCGTTGTCGTACCCTCACCTGGACCCTAAACCGTCCCCGTCCCCTAACCCTAACCCTAGCCCGAACCCTAACCCTAACCCTTCCCCGAAGCCTGACCCTCACCCGTCCCCTAATCCTAACCCGTACGCTAACACTAATCCGCGACCTCACACGTACGCTCCCCCTAAAGCGTTTTGGTACCCTCACCTGGACCCTAAACCGTCCCCGTCCCCTAACCCTAACCCTAGCCCGAACCCTAACCCTAACCCTTCCCCGAAGCCTGACCCTCACCCGTCCCCTAATCCTAACCCGTACGCTAACACTAACCCGCGCCCTCACACGTACGCTCCCCCTAAAGCGTTGTCGTACCCTCACCTGGACCCTAAACCGTCCCCGTCCCCTAACCCTAACCCTAGCCCGAACCCTAACCCTAACCCTTCCCCGAAGCCTGACCCTCACCCGTCCCCTAATCCTAACCCGTACGCTAACACTAACCCACGCCCTCACACGTACGCTCCCCCTAAAGCGTTGTCGTACCCTCACTTGGACCCTAAACCGTCCACGTACCCTAACCCTAACCCTAGCCCGAACCCTAACCCTAACCCTTCCCCGAAGCCTGACCCTCACCCGACCCCTAATCCTAACCCGTACGCTAACACTAACCCGCGCCCTCACACATACGCTCCCCCTAAAGCGTTGTCGTACCCTCACCTGGACCCTAAACCGTCCCCGTCCCCTAACCCTAACCCTAGCCCGAACCCCAAACCTAAACCTTCCCCGAAGCCTGACCCTCACCCGTCCCCTAATCCTAACCCGTACGCTAACACTAACCCGCGCCCTCACACGTACACTCCCCCTAAAGCGTTGTCGTACCCTCACCTGGACCCTAAACCGTCCCCGTCCCCTAACCCTAACCCTAGCCCGAACCCTAACCCTAACCCTTCCCCGAAGCCTGACTCTCACAAGTCCCCTAATCCTAACCCGTACGCTAACACTAAACCGTGCCCTCACACGTACGCTCCCCCTAAAGCGTTGTCGTACCCTCACCTGGACCCTAAACCGTCCCCGTCCCCTAACCCTAACCCTAGCCCGAACCCTAACCCTAAATCTTCCCTGAAGCCTGACCCTCACCCGTACCCTAATCCTAACCCGTACGCTAACACTAACCCGCGCCCTCACACGTACGCTGCCCCTAAAGCGTTGTCGTATCCTCACCTGGACCCTAAACCGTCCCCGTCCCCTAACCCTAACCGTAGCCTGAACCCTAACCCTAACCCTTCCCCGAAGCCTGACCCTCACCCGTCCCCTAATCCTAACCCGTACGCTAACACTAACCCGCGCCCTCACACGTACGCTCCCCCTAAAGCGTTGTCGTACCCTCACCTGGACCCTAAACTGTCCCCGTACCCTAAACCTAACCCTAGCCAGAACCCTAACCCTAACCCTTCCCCGAAGCCTGACCCTCACCCGTCCCCTAATCCTAACCCGTACGCTAACACTAACCCGCGCCCTCACACGTACGCTCCCCCTAAAGCGTTGACGTACCCTCACCTGGACCCTAAACCGTCCCCGTCCCCTAACCCTAACCCTAGCCCGAACCCTAACCCTAACCCTTCCCCGAAGCCTGACCCTCACCCGTCCCCTAATCCTAACCCGTACGCTAACACTAACCCGCGCCCTCACACGTACGCTCCCCCTAAAGCGTTTTCGTACCCTCACCTGGACCCTAAACCGTCCCCGTCCGCTAACCCTAACCCTAGCCGGAACCCTAACCGTAACCCTTCCCCGAAGCCTGACCCTCACCCGTCCCCTAATCCTAACCCGTACGCTAACACTAACCCGCGCCCTCACACGTACGCTCCCCCTAAAGCATTGTCGTACCCTCATCTGGACCCTAAACCGTCCCCGTCCCCTAACCCTAACCCTAGTCCGAACCCTAACCCTAACCCTTCCCCGAAACCTGCCCCTAACCCGTCCCCTAATCCTAACCCATACGCCTACACTAACCCGCGCCCTCACATGTACGCTCCCCCTAAAGCGTTGTCGTACCCTCACCTGGACCAAAACCGTCCCCGTACCCTAACCCTAACCCTAGCCCGAACCCTAACCCTAACCCTTCCCCAAAGCCTGACCCTCACCCGTCCCCTAATCCTAACCCGTACGCTAACAGTAACCCGCGCCCTCACACGTACGCTCCCCCTAAAGCGTTGTCGTACCCTCACCTGGACCCTAAACCGTCCCCGTCCCCTAACCCTAACCCTAGCCCGAACCCTAACCCTAACCCTTCCCCGAAGCCTGACCCTCACCCGTCCCCTAATCCTAACCCGTACGCTAACACTAACCCGCGCCCTCACACGTACGCTCCCCCTAAAGCGTTGTCGTACCCTCACCTGGACCCTAAACCGTCCCCGTACCCTAACCCTAACCCTAGCCCCAACACTAACCCTAGCCCTTCCCCGAAGCCTGACCCTCACCCGTCCCCTAATCCTAACCCGTAGGCTAACACTAACCCACGCCCTCACACGTACACTCCCCCTAAAGCGTTGTCGTACCCTCACCTGGACCCTAAACCGTCCCCGTCCCCTAACCCTAACCTGAGACCGAACACTAACCCTAACCCTTCCCCGAAGCCTGACCCTCACCCATCCCCTAATCCTAACCCGTACGCTAACACTAACCCGCGCCCTCACACGTACGCTCCCCCTAAAGCGTTGTCGTACCCTCACCTGGACCCTAAACTGTCCCCGTACCCTAACCCTAACCCTAGCCCGAACCCTAACCCTAACCCTTCCCCGAAGCCTGACCCTCACCCGTCCCCTAATCCTAACCCGTACGCTAACACTAACCCGCGCCCTCACACGTACGCTCCCCCTAAAGCATTGTCGTACCCTCACCTGGACCCTAAACCGTCCCCGTCCCCTAACCCTAACCCTAGTCCGAACCCTAACCCTAACACTTCCCCGAAACCTGCCCCTAACCCGTCCCCTAATCTTAACCCGTACGCTAACACTAACCCGCGCCCTCACACGTACGCTCCCCCTAAAGCGTTGTCGTACCCTCACCTGGACCCTAAACCGTCCCCGTCCCCTAACCCTAACCCTAGCCCGAACCCTAACTGTAACCCTTCCCCGAAGCCTGACGCTCACCCATCCCCTAATCCTAACCCGTACGCTAACACTAACCCACGCCCTCACACGTACGCTCCCCCTAAAGCGTTGTCGTACCCTCACCTGGACCCTAAACCGTCCCCGTCCCCTAACCCTAACCCTAGTCAGAACCCTAACCCTAACCCTTCCCCGAAGCCTGACCCTCACCCGTCCCCTAATCCTAACCCGTACGCTAACACTAACCCGCGCCCTCACACGTACGCTCCCCCTAAAGCGTTGTCGTACCCTCACCTGGACCCTAAACCGTCCCCGTCCCCTAACCCTAACCCTAGCCCGAACCCTAACCCTAACCCTTCCCCGAAGCCTGACCCTCACCCGTCCCCTAATCCTAACCCTTACGCTAACACTAACCCGCGCCCTCACACGTACGCTCCCCCTAAAGCGTTGTCGTACCCTCACCTGGACCCTAAACCGTCCCCGTCCCCTAACCCTAACCCTAGCCCGAACCCTAACCCTAACTCTTCCCCGAAGCCTGACCCTCACCCGTCCCCTAATCCTAACCCGTACGCTAACACTAACCGGCGCCCTCACACGTACGCTCCCCCTAAAGCGTTGTCGTACCCTCACCTGGACCCTAAACCGTCCCCGTCCCCTAACCCTAGCCCTAGCCCGAACCCTAACCCTAACCCTTCCCCGAAGCCTGACCCTCACCCGTACCCTAATCCTAACCTGTACGCTAACACTAACCCACGCCCTCACACGTACGCTCCCCCTAAAGCGTTGTCGTACCCTCACCTGGACCCTAAACAGTCCCCGTACGCTAACCCTAACCCTAGCCCGAACCCTAACCCTAACACTTCCCCGAAGCCTGACCCTCACCCGTCCCCTAATCCTAACCCGTACACTAACACTAACCCGCGCCCTCACACGTACGCTCCCCCTAAAGCGTTGTCGTACCCTCACCTGGACCCTAAACCGTCCCCGTCCCCTAACCCTAACCCTAGCCCGAACGCTAACCCTAACCCTTCCCCGAAGCCTGACCCTCACCCGTCCCCTAATCCTAACCCGTACGCTAACACTAACCCGCGCCCTCATACGTACGCTCCCCCTAAAGCGTTGTCGTACCCTCACCTGGACCCTAAACCGTCCCCGTCCCCTAACCCTAACCCTAGCCCGAACCCTAACCCTAAACCTTCCCCGAAGCCTGACCCTCACCCATCCCCTAATCCTAACCCGTATGCTAACACTAACCGACGCCCTCACACGTTCGCTCCCCCTAAAGCGTTGTTGTACCCTCACCTGGACCCTAAACCGTCCCCGACCCCTAACCCTAACCCTAGCTCGAACCCTAACCGTAACCCTTCCCCGAAGCCTGACCCTCACCCATCCCCTAATCCTAACCCGTACGCTAACACTAACCCACGCCCTCACACGTACGCTCCCCCTAAAGAGTTGTCGTACCCTCACCTGGACCCTAAACCGTCCCCGTCCCCTAACCCTAACCCTAGCCCGAACCCTAACCCTAACCGTTCCCCGAAGCCTGACCGTCACCCGTCCCCTAATCCTAACCAGTACGCTAACACTAACCCGCGCCCTCACACGAACGCTCCCCCTAAAGCGTTGTCGTACCCTCACCTGGACCCTAAACCGTCCCCGTCCCCTAACCCTAACCCTAGCCCGAACCCTAACCCTAACCCTTCCCCGAAGCCTGACCCTCACCCGTCCCCTAATCCTAACCCGTACGCTAACACTAACCCGCGCCCTCACACGTACGCTCCCCCTAAAGCGTTGTCGTACCCTCACCTGGACCCTAAACCGTCCCCGTACCCTAACCCTAACCCTAGCCCCAACACTAACCCTAACCCTTCCCCGAAGCCTGACCCTCACCCGTCCCCTAATCCTAACTCGTACGCTAACACTAACCGGCGCCCTCACACGTACGCTCCCCCTAAAGCGTTGTCGTACCCTCACCTGGACCCTAAACCGTCCCCGTCCCCTAACCCTAACCCTAGCCTGAACCCTAACCCTAATCCTTCCCCGAAGCCTGACCCTCACCCGTCCCCTAATCCTAACCCGTACGCTAACACTAACCCGCGCCCTCACACGTACGCTCCCCCTAAAGTGTTGTCGTACCCTCACCTGGACCCTAAACCGTCCCCGTACCCTAACCCTAACCCTAGCCCGAACCCTAACCCTAACACTTCCCCGAAGCCTGACCCTCACCCGTCCCCTAATCCTAACCCGTACACTAACACTAACACGCGCCCTCACACGTACGCTCCCCCTAAAACGTTGTCGTACTCTCACCTGGACCCTATACCGTCCCCGTACCCTAACCCTAACCCTAGCCCGAACCCTAACCCTAACCCTTCCCCGAAGCCTGACCCTGGCCCGTCCCCTAATCCTAACCTGTACGCTAACACTAACCCGCGCCCTCACACGTACACTCCCTCTAAAGCGTTGTCGTACCCTCACCTGGACCCTAAACCGTCCCCGTACCCTAACCCTAACCCTAGCCCGAACCCTAACCCTAACCCTTCCCCGAAGCCTGACCCTCACCCGTCCCCTAATCCTAACCCGTACACTAACACTAACCCGCGCCCTCACACGTACGCTCCCTCTAAAGCGTTGTCGTACCCTCACCTGGACCCTAAACCGTCCCGTACCCTAACCCTAACCCTAGCCCGAACCCTAACCCTAACCCTTCCCTGAAGCTTGACCCTCACCCGTCCCCTAATCCTAACCCGTACGCTAACACTAACCCGCGCCCTCACACGTACGCTGCCCCTAAAGCGTTGTCATACCCTCACCTGGACCCTAAACCGTCCCCGTCCCCTAACCCTAACCCTAGCCCGAACCCTAACCCTAACACTTCCCCGAAGCCTGACCCTCACCCGTCCCCTAATCCTAACCCGTACGCTAACACTAACCCGCGCCCTCACACGTACGCTCCCCCTAAAGCGTTGTCGTACCCTCACCTGGACCCTAAACCGTCCCCGTCCCCTAACCCTAACCCTAGCCCGAACCCTAACCCTAAACCTTTCCCGAAGCCTGACCCTCACCCGTCCCCTAATCCTAACCCGTACGCTAACACTAACCCGCGCCCTCACATGTACGCTCCCCCTAAAGCGTTTTCGTACCCTCACCTGGACCCTAAACCGTCCCCGTCCCCTAACCCTAACCCTAGCCCGAACCCTAAGCGTAACCCTTCCCCGAAGCCTGACCCTCACCCATCCCCTAATCCTAACCCGAACGCTAACACTAACCGACGCCCTCACACGTTCGCTCCCCCTAAAGCGTTGTCGTACCCTCACCTGGACCCTAAACCGTCCCCGTCCCCTAACCCTAACCCTAGCCCGAACCCTAACCCTAAACCTTCCCCGAAGCCTGACCCTCACCCGTCCCCTAATCCTAACCCGTACGCTAACACTAACCCGCGCCCTCACACGTACGCTCCCCCTAAAGCGTTGTCGTACCCTCACCTGGACCCTAAACCGTCCCCGTCCCCTAACCCTAACCCTAGCCCGAATCCTAACCGTAACCCTTCCCCGAAGCCTGACCCTCACCAATCCCCTAATCCTAACCCGTATGCTAACACTAACCGACGCCCTCACACGTTCGCTCCCCCTAAAGCGTTGTTGTACCCTCACCTGGACCCTAAACCGTCCCCGACCCCTAACCCTAACCCTAGCCCGAACCCTAACCCTAACCCTTCCCCGAAGCCTGACCCTCACCCGTCCCCTAATCCTAACCCGTACGTTAACAGTAACCCGCGCCCTCACACGTACGCTCCCCCTAAAGCGTTGTCGTACCCTCACCTGGACCCTAAACCGTCCCCGTCCCCTAACCCTAACCCTAGCCCGAACCCTAACCCTAACCCTTCCCCGAAGCCTGACCCTCACACATCCCCTAATCCTAACCCGTACGCTAATACTAACCGGCGCCCTCACACGTACGCTCCCCCTAAAGCGTTGTCGTACCCTCACCTGGACCCTAAACCGTCCCCGTCCCCTAACCCTAACCCTAGCCCGAACCCTAACCGTAACCCTTCCCCGAAGCCTGACCCTCACCCATCCCCTAATCCTAACCCGTACGCTAACACTAACCCACGCCCTCACACGCACGCTCCCCCTAAAGAGTTGTCGTACCCTCACCTGGACCCTAAACCGTCCCCGTCCCCTAACCCTAAACCTAGCCCAAACCCTAACCCTAACCGTTCCCCGAAGCCTGACCGTCACCCGTCCCCTAATCCTAACCCGTACGCTAACACTAACCCGCGCCCTCACACGAACGCTCCCCCTAAAGCGTTGTCGTACCCTCACATGGACCCTAAACCGTCCCCGTCCCCTAACCCTAACCCTAGCCCGAACCCTAACCCTAACCCTTCCCCGAAGCCTGACCCTCACCCGTCCCCTAATCCTAACCCGTACGCTAACACTAACACGCGCCCTCACACGTACGCTCCCCCTAAAGCGTTGTCGTACCCTCACCTGGACCCTAAACCTTCCCCGTCCCCTAACCCTAACCCTAGCCCGAACCCTAACCCTAAGCCTTCCCCGAAGCCTGACCCTCACCCGTCCCCTAATCCTAACCCGTACGCTAACACTAACCCGCGCCCTCACACGTACGCTCCCCCTAAAGCGTTGTCGTACCCTCACCTGGACCCTAAACCGTCCCCGTCCCCTAACCCTAACCCTAGCCCGAACCCTAACCCTAAACCTTCCCCGAAGCCTGACCCTCACCCGTCCCCTAACCCTAACCCGTACGCTAACACTAACCCGCGCCCTCACACGTACGCTCCCCCTAAAGCGTTGTCGTACCCTCACCTGGACCCTAAACCGTCCCCGTCCCCTAACCCTAACCCTAGCCCGAATCCTAACCGTAACCCTTCCCCGAAGCCTGACCGTCAACAATCCCCTAATCCTAACCCGTATGCTAACACTAACCGACGCCCTCACACGTTCGCTCCCCCTAAAGCGTTGTTGTACCCTCACCTGGACCCTAAACCGTCCCCGACCCCTAACCCTAACCCTAGCCCGAACCCTAACCCTAACCCTTCCCCGAAGCCTGACCCTCACCCGTCCCCTAATCCTAACCCGTACGCTAACAGTAACCCGCGCCCTCACACGTACGCTCCCCCTAAAGCGTTGTCGTACCCTCACCTGGACCCTAAACCGTCCCCGTCCCCTAACCCTAACCCTAGCCCGAACCCTAACCGTAACCCTTCCCCGAAGCCTGACCCTCACCCATCCCCTAATCCTAACCCGTACGCTAACACTAACCCACGCCCTCACACGTACACTCCCCCTAAAGCGTTGTCGTACCCTCACCTGGACCCTAAACCGTCCCCGTCCCCTAACCCTAACCCTAGCTCGAACCCTAACCCTAACCCTTCCCCGAAGCCTGACCCTCACCCGTCCCCTAATCCTAACCCGTACGCTAACACTAACCCGCACCCTCACACGTACGCTCCCCCTAAAGCGTTGTCGTACCCTCACCTGGACCCTAAACCGTCCCCGTCCCCTAACCCTAACCCTAGCCCGAACCCTAACCCTAACCCTTCCCCGAAGCCTGACCCTCACCCGTCCCCTAATCCTAACCCGTACGCTAACACTAACCCACGCCCTCACACGTACGCTCCCCCTAAAGCATTGTCGTACCCTCACCTGGACCCTAAACCGTCCCCGTACCCTAACCCTAACCCTAGCCCGAACCCTAACCCTAACACTTCCCCGAAGCCTGACCCTCACCCGTCCCCTAATCCTAACCCGTACACTAACACTAACACGCGCCCTCAGACGTACGCTCCCCCTAAAACGTTGTCGTACTCTCACCTGGACCCTATACCGTCCCCGTACCCTAACCCTAACCCTAGCCCGAACCCTAACCCTAACCCTTCCCCGAAGCCTGACCCTGGCCCGTCCCCTAATCCTAACCTGTACGCTAACACTAACCCACGCCCTCACACGTACACTCCCTCTAAAGCGTTGTCGTACCCTCACCTGGACCCTAAACCGTCCCCGTACCCTAACCCTAACCCTAGCCCGAACCCTAACCCTAACCCTTCCCCGAAGCCTGACCCTCACCCGTCCCCTAATCCTAACCCGTACACTAACACTAACCCGCGCCCTCACACGTACGCTCCCTCTAAAGCGTTGTCGTACCCTCACCTGGACCCTAAACCGTCCCGTACCCTAACCCTAACCCTAGCCCGAACCCTAACCCTAACCCTTCCCTGAAGCTTGACCCTCACCCGTCCCCTAATCCTAACCCGTACGCTAACACTAACCCGCGCCCTCACACGTACGCTGCCCCTAAAGCGTTGTCAAACCCTCACCTGGACCCTAAACCGTCCCCGTCCCCTAACCCTAACCCTAGCCCGAACCCTAACCCTAACACTTCCCCGAAGCCTGACCCTCACCCGTCCCCTAATCCTAACCCGTACGCTAACACTAACCCGCGCCCTCACACGTACGCTCCCCCTAAAGCGTTGTCGTACCCTCACCTGGACCCTAAACCGTCCCCGTCCCCTAACCCTAACCCTAGCCCGAACCCTAACCCTAAACCTTTCCCGAAGCCTGACCCTCACCCGTCCCCTAATCCTAACCCGTACGCTAACACTAACCCGCGCCCTCACATGTACGCTCCCCCTAAAGCGTTTTCGTACCCTCACCTGGACCCTAAACCGTCCCCGTCCCCTAACCCTAACCCTAGCCCGAACCCTAAGCGTAACCCTTCCCCGAAGCCTGACCCTCACCCATCCCCTAATCCTAACCCGAACGCTAACACTAACCGACGCCCTCACACGTTCGCTCCCCCTAAAGCGTTGTCGTACCCTCACCTGGACCCTAAACCGTCCCCGTCCCCTAACCCTAACCCTAGCCCGAACCCTAACCCTAAACCTTCCCCGAAGCCTGACCCTCACCCGTCCCCTAATCCTAACCCGTACGCTAACACTAACCCGCGCCCTCACACGTACGCTCCCCCTAAAGCGTTGTCGTACCCTCACCTGGACCCTAAACCGTCCCCGTCCCCTAACCCTAACCCTAGCCCGAATCCTAACCGTAACCCTTCCCCGAAGCCTGACCCTCACCAATCCCCTAATCCTAACCCGTATGCTAACACTAACCGACGCCCTCACACGTTCGCTCCCCCTAAAGCGTTGTTGTACCCTCACCTGGACCCTAAACCGTCCCCGACCCCTAACCCTAACCCTAGCCCGAACCCTAACCCTAACCCTTCCCCGAAGCCTGACCCTCACCCGTCCCCTAATCCTAACCCGTACGTTAACAGTAACCCGCGCCCTCACACGTGCGCTCCCCCTAAAGCGTTGTCGTACCCTCACCTGGACCCTAAACCGTCCCCGTCCCCTAACCCTAACCCTAGCCCGAACCCTAACCCTAACCCTTCCCCGAAGCCTGACCCTCACACATCCCCTAATCCTAACCCGTACGCTAATACTAACCGGCGCCCTCACACGTACGCTCCCCCTAAAGCGTTGTCGTACCCTCACCTGGACCCTAAACCGTCCCCGTCCCCTAACCCTAACCCTAGCCCGAACCCTAACCGTAACCCTTCCCCGAAGCCTGACCCTCACCCATCCCCTAATCCTAACCCGTACGCTAACACTAACCCACGCCCTCACACGCACGCTCCCCCTAAAGAGTTGTCGTACCCTCACCTGGACCCTAAACCGTCCCCGTCCCCTAACCCTAAACCTAGCCCAAACCCTAACCCTAACCGTTCCCCGAAGCCTGACCGTCACCCGTCCCCTAATCCTAACCCGTACGCTAACACTAACCCGCGCCCTCACACGAACGCTCCCCCTAAAGCGTTGTCGTACCCTCACATGGACCCTAAACCGTCCCCGTCCCCTAACCCTAACCCTAGCCCGAACCCTAACCCTAACCCTTCCCCGAAGCCTGACCCTCACCCGTCCCCTAATCCTAACCCGTACGCTAACACTAACACGCGCCCTCACACGTACGCTCCCCCTAAAGCGTTGTCGTACCCTCACCTGGACCCTAAACCTTCCCCGTCCCCTAACCCTAACCCTAGCCCGAACCCTAACCCTAAGCCTTCCCCGAAGCCTGACCCTCACCCGTCCCCTAATCCTAACCCGTACGCTAACACTAACCCGCGCCCTCACACGTACTCTCCCCCTAAAGCGTTGTCGTACCCTCACCTGGACCCTAAACCGTCCCCGTCCCCTAACCCTAACCCTAGCCCGAACCCTAACCCTAAACCTTCCCCGAAGCCTGACCCTCACCCGTCCCCTAATCCTAACCCGTACGCTAACACTAACCCGCGCCCTCACACGTACGCTCCCCCTAAAGCGTTGTCGTACCCTCACCTGGACCCTAAACCGTCCCCGTCCCCTAACCCTAACCCTAGCCCGAATCCTAACTGTAACCCTTCCCCGAAGCCTGACCGTCACCAATCCCCTAATCCTAACCCGTATGCTAACACTAACCGACGCCCTCACACGTTCGCTCCACCTAAAGCGTTGTTGTACCCTCACCTGGACCCTAAACCGTCCCCGACCCCTAACCCTAACCCTAGCCCGAACCCTAACCCTAACCCTTCCCCGAAGCCTGACCCTCACCCGTCCCCTAATCCTAACCCGTACGCTAACAGTAACCCGCGCCCTCACACGTACGCTCCCCCTAAAGCGTTGTCGTACCCTCACCTGGACCCTAAACCGTCCCCGTCCCCTAACCCTAACCCTAGCCCGAACCCTAACCGTAACCCTTCCCCGAAGCCTGACCCTCACCCATCCCCTAATCCTAACCCGTACGCTAACACTAACCCACGCCCTCACACGTACACTCCCCCTAAAGCGTTGTCGTACCCTCACCTGGACCCTAAACCGTCCCCGTCCCCTAACCCTAACCCTAGCTCGAACCCTAACCCTAACCCTTCCCCGAAGCCTGACCCTCACCCGTCCCCTAATCCTAACCCGTACGCTAACACTAACCCGCACCCTCACACGTACGCTCCCCCTAAAGCGTTGTCGTACCCTCACCTGGACCCTAAACCGTCCCCGTCCCCTAACCCTAACCCTAGCCCGAACCCTAACCCTAACCCTTCCCCGAAGCCTGACCCTCACCCGTCCCCTAATCCTAACCCGTACGCTAACACTAACCCACGCCCTCACACGTACGCTCCCCCTAAAGCATTGTCGTACCCTCACCTGGACCCTAAACCGTCCCCGTACCCTAACCCTAACCCTAGCCCGAACCCTAACCGTAACCCTTCCCCGAAGCCTGACCCTCACCCATCCCCTAATCCTAACCCGTACGCTAACACTAACCGACGCCCTCACACGTTCGCTCCCCCTAAAGCGTTGTTGTACCCTCACCTGGACCCTAAACCGTCCCCGACCCCTAACCCTAACCCTAGCCCGAACCCTAACCCTAACCCTTCCCCGAAGCCTTACCCTCACCCGTCCCCTAATCCTAACCCGTACGCTAACACTAACCCGCGCCCTCACACGTACGCTCCCCCTAAAGCGTTGTCGTACCCTCACCTGGACCCTAAACCGTCCCCGTCCCCTAACCCTAACCCTAGCCCGAACCCTAACCCTAACCCTTCCCCGAAGCCTGACCCTCACCCGTCCCCTAATCCTAACCCGTACGCTAACACTAACCCACGCCCTCACACGTACGCTCCCCCTAAAGCGTTGTCGTACCCTCACCTGGACCCTAAACCGTCCCCGTCCCCTAACCCTAACCCTAGCCCGAACCCTAACCCTAACACTTCCCCGAAGCCTGACCCTCACCCGTCCCCTAATCCTAACCCGTACGCCAACACTAACCCACGCCCTCACACGTACGCTCCCCCTAAAGCGTTGTCGTAACCTCACCTGGACCCTAAACCGTCCCCGTCACCTAACCCTAACCCTAGCCCAAACCCTAACCCTAACCCTTCCCCGAAGCCTGACCCTCACCCGTCCCCTAATCCTAACCCGTACGCTAACACTAACCCGCGCCCTCACACGTACGCTCCCCCTATAGCGTTGTCGTACCCTCACCTGGACCCTAAACAGTCCCCGTCCCCTAACCCTAACCCTAGCCCGAACCCTAACCCTAACCCTTCCCCGAAGCCTGACCCTCACCCGTCCCCTAATCCTAACCCGTACGCTAACACTAACCCACGCCCTCACACGTACGCTCCCCCTAAAGCGTTTTCTTACCCTCACCTGGACCCTAAACCGTCCCCGTCCCCTAACCCTAACCCTAGCCCGAACCCTAACCGTAACCCTTCCCCGAAGCCTGACCCTCACCCATCCCCTAATCCTAAACCGTACGCTAACACTAACCCACACCCTCACACGTACGCTCCTCCTAAAGCGTTGTCATACCCTCACTTGGACCCTAAACCGTCCCCGTACCCTAACCCTAACCCTAGCCCGAACCCTAACCCTAACCCTTCCCCGAAGCCTGACCCTCACCCGTCCCCTAATCCTAACCCGTACGCTAACACTAACCCGCGCCCTCACACGTACGCTCCCCCTAAAGCATTGTCGTACCCTCACCTGGACCCTAAACCGTCCCCGTCCCCTAACCCTAACCCTAGTCCGAACCCTAACCCTAACCCTTCCCAGAAACCTGCCCCTAACCCGTCCCCTAATCCTAACCCGTATGCTAACACTAACCCGCGCCCTCACACGTACGCTCCCCCTAAAGCGTTGTCGTACCCTCACCTGGACCCTAAACCGTCCCCGTCCCCTAACCCTAACCCTAGCCCTAACCCTAACCCTAAACCTTCCCCGAAGCCTGACCCTCACCCGTCCCCTAATCCTAACCCGTACGCTAACACTAACCCGCGCCCTCACACGTACGCTCCCCCTAAAGCGTTGTCGTACCCTCACATGGACCCTAAACCGTCCCCGTCCCCTAACCCTAACCCTAGCCCGAACCCTAAGCGTAACCCTTCCCCGAAGCCTGACCCTCACCCATCCCCTAATCCTAACCCGTACGCTAACACTAACCGACGCCCTCACACGTTCGCTCCCCATAAAGCGTTGTTGTACCCTCACCTGGACCCTAAACCGTCCCCGACCCCTAACACTAACCCTAGCCCAAACCCTAACCCTAACCCTTCCCCGAAGCCTGACCCTCATCCGTCCCCTAATCCTAACCCGTACGCTAACACTAACCCGCGCCCTCACACGTACGCTCCCCCTAAAGCGTTGTCGTACCCTCACCTGGACCTTAAACCGTCCCCATCCCCTAACCCTAACCCTAGCCCGAACCCTAACCCTAACCCTTCCCCGAAGCCTGACCCTCACCCGTCCCCTAATCCTAACCTGTACGCTAACACTAACCCACGCCCTCACACGTACGCTCCCCCTAAAGCGTTGTCGTACCCTCACCTGGACCCTAAACCGTCCCCGTACCCTAACCCTAACCCTAGCCCGAACCCTAACCCTAACACTTCCCCGAAGCCTGACCCTCACCCGTCCCCTAATCCTAACCCGTACACTAACACTAAGCCGCGCCCTCACACGTACGCTCCCCCTAAAGCGTTGTCGTACCCTCACCTGGACCCTAAACCGTCCCCGTCCCCTAACCCTAACCCTAGCCCGAACCCTAACCCTAAACCTTCCCCGAAGCCTGACCCTCACCCGTCCCCTAATCCTAACCCGTACGCTAACACTAACCCACGCCCTCACACGTACGCTCCCCCTAAAGCGTTGTCGTACCCTCACCTGGACCCTAAACCGTCCCCGTCCCCTAACCCTAACCCTAGCCCGAATCCTAACCGTAACCCTTCCCCGAAGCCTGACCCTCACCAATCCCCTAATCCTAACCCGTATGCTAACACTAACCGACGCCCTCACACGTTCGCTCCCCCTAAAGCGTTGTTGTACCCTCACCTGGACCCTAAACCGTCCCCGACCCCTAACCCTAACCCTAGCCCGAACCCTAACCCTAACCCTTCCCCAAAGCCTGACCCTCACCCTTCCCCTAATCCTAACCCGTACGCTAACAGTAACCCGCGCCCTCACACGTACGCTCCCCCTAAAGCGTTGTCGTACCCTCACCTGGACCCTAAACCGTCCCCGTCCCCTAACCCTAACCCTAGCCCGAACCCTAACCGTAACCCTTCCCCGAAGCCTGACCCTCACCCATCCCCTAATCCTAACCCGTACGCTAACACTAACCCACGCCCTCACACGTACACTCCCCCTAAAGCGTTGTCGTATCCTCACCTGGACCCTAAACCGTCCCCGTCCCCTAACCCTAACCCTAGCTCGAACCCTAACCCTAACCCTTCCCCGAAGCCTGACCCTCACCCATCCCCAATCCTAACCCGTACGCTAACACTAACCCGCGCCCTCACACGTACGCTCCCCCTAAAGCGTTGTCGTACCCTCACCTGGACCCTAAACCGTCCCCGTCCCCTAACCCTAACCCTAGCCCGAACCCTAACCCTAACCCTTCCCCGAAGCCTGACCCTCACCCGTCCCCTAATCCTAACCCGTACGCTAACACTAACCCACGCCCTCACACGTACGCTCCCCCTAAAACATTGTCGTACCCTCACCTGGACCCTAAACCGTCCCCGTCCCCTAACCCTAACCCTAGCCCGAATCCTAACCGTAACCCTTCCCCGAAGCCTGACCGTCACCAATCCCCTAATCCTAACCCGTATGCTAACACTAACCGACGCCCTCACACGTTCGCTCCCCCTAAAGCGTTGTTGTACCCTCACCTGGACCCTAAACCGTCCCCGACCCCTAACCCTAACCCTAGCCCGAACCCTAACCCTAACCCTTCCCCGAAGCCTGACCCTCACCCGTCCCCTAATCCTAACCCGTACGCTAACAGTAACCCGCGCCCTCACACGTACGCTCCCCCTAAAGCGTTGTCGTACCCTCACCTGGACCCTAAACCGTCCCCGTCCCCTAACCCTAACCCTAGCCCGAACCCTAACCGTAACCCTTCCCCGAAGCCTGACCCTCACCCATCCCCTAATGCTAACCCGTACGCTAACACTAACCCACGCCCTCACACGTACACTCCCCCTAAAGCGTTGTCGTACCCTCACCTGGACCCTAAACCGTCCCCGTCCCCTAACCCTAACCCTAGCTCGAACCCTAACCCTAACCCTTCCCCGAAGCCTGACCCTCACCCGTCCCCTAATCCTAACCCGTACGCTAACACTAACCCGCACCCTCACACGTACGCTCCCCCTAAAGCGTTGTCGTACCCTCACCTGGACCCTAAACCGTCCCCGTCCCCTAACCCTAACCCTAGCCCGAACCCTAACCCTAACCCTTCCCCGAAGCCTGACCCTCACCCGTCCCCTAATCCTAACCCGTACGCTAACACTAACCCACGCCCTCACACGTACGCTCCCCCTAAAGCATTGTCGTACCCTCACCTGGACCCTAAACCGTCCCCGTACCCTAACCCTAACCCTAGCCCGAACCCTAACCGTAACCCTTCCCCGAAGCCTGACCCTCACCCATCCCCTAATCCTAACCCGTACGCTAACACTAACCGACGCCCTCACACGTTCGCTCCCCCTAAAGCGTTGTTGTACCCTCACCTGGACCCTAAACCGTCCCCGACCCCTAACCCTAACCCTAGCCCGAACCCTAACCCTAACCCTTCCCCGAAGCCTTACCCTCACCCGTCCCCTAATCCTAACCCGTACGCTAACACTAACCCGCGCCCTCACACGTACGCTCCCCCTAAAGCGTTGTCGTACCCTCACCTGGACCCTAAACCGTCCCCGTCCCCTAACCCTAACCCTAGCCCGAACCCTAACCCTAACCCTTCCCCGAAGCCTGACCCTCACCCGTCCCCTAATCCTAACCCGTACGCTAACACTAACCCACGCCCTCACACGTACGCTCCACCTAAAGCGTTGTCGTACCCTCACCTGGACCCTAAACCGTCCCCGTCCCCTAACCCTAACCCTAGCCCGAACCCTAACCCTAACACTTCCCCGAAGCCTGACCCTCACCCGTCCCCTAATCCTAACCCGTACGCCAACACTAACCCACGCCCTCACACGTACGCTCCCCCTAAAGCGTTGTCGTAACCTCACCTGGACCCTAAACCGTCCCCGTCACCTAACCCTAACCCTAGCCCAAACCCTAACCCTAACCCTTCCCCGAAGCCTGACCCTCACCCGTCCCCTAATCCTAACCCGTACGCTAACACTAACCCGCGCCCTCACACGTACGCTCCCCCTATAGCGTTGTCGTACCCTCACCTGGACCCTAAACCGTCCCCGTCCCCTAACCCTAACCCTAGCCCGAACCCTAACCCTAACCCTTCCCCGAAGCCTGACCCTCACCCGTCCCCTAATCCTAACCCGTACGCTAACACTAACCCACGCCCTCACACGTACGCTCCCCCTAAAGCGTTTTCGTACCCTCACCTGGACCCTAAACCGTCCCCGTCCCCTAACCCTAACCCTAGCCCGAACCCTAACCGTAACCCTTCCCCGAAGCCTGACCCTCACCCATCCCCTAATCCTAAACCGTACGCTAACACTAACCCACACCCTCACACGTACGCTCCTCCTAAAGCGTTGTCGTACCCTCACTTGGACCCTAAACCGTCCCCGTACCCTAACCCTAACCCTAGCCCGAACCCTAACCCTAACCCTTCCCCGAAGCCTGACCCTCACCCGTCCCCTAATCCTAACCCGTACGCTAACACTAACCCGCGCCCTCACACGTACGCTCCCCCTAAAGCATTGTCGTACCCTCACCTGGACCCTAAACCGTCCCCGTCCCCTAACCCTAACCCTAGTCCGAACCCTAACCCTAACCCTTCCCAGAAACCTGCCCCTAACCCGTCCCCTAATCCTAACCCGTATGCTAACACTAACCCGCGCCCTCACACGTACGCTCCCCCTAAAGCGTTGTCGTACCCTCACCTGGACCCTAAACCGTCCCCGTCCCCTAACCCTAACCCTAGCCCGAACCCTAACCCTAAACCTTCCCCGAAGCCTGACCCTCACCCGTCCCCTAATCCTAACCCGTACGCTAACACTAACCCGCGCCCTCACACGTACGCTCCCCCTAAAGCGTTGTCGTACCCTCACATGGACCCTAAACCGTCCCCGTCCCCTAACCCTAACCCTAGCCCGAACCCTAAGCGTAACCCTTCCCCGAAGCCTGACCCTCACCCATCCCCTAATCCTAACCCGTACGCTAACACTAACCGACGCCCTCACACGTTCGCTCCCCATAAAGCGTTGTTGTACCCTCACCTGGACCCTAAACCGTCCCCGACCCCTAACACTAACCCTAGCCCAAACCCTAACCCTAACCCTTCCCCGAAGCCTGACCCTCATCCGTCCCTTAATCCTAACCCGTACGCTAACACTAACCCGCGCCCTCACACGTACGCTCCCCCTAAAGCGTTGTCGTACCCTCACCTGGACCTTAAACCGTCCCCATCCCCTAACCCTAACCCTAGCCCGAACCCTAACCCTAACCCTTCCCCGAAGCCTGACCCTCACCCGTCCCCTAATCCTAACCTGTACGCTAACACTAACCCACGCCCTCACACGTACGCTCCCCCTAAAGCGTTGTCGTACCCTCACCTGGACCCTAAACCGTCCCCGTACCCTAACCCTAACCCTAGCCCGAACCCTAACCCTAACACTTCCCCGAAGCCTGACCCTCACCCGTCCCCTAATCCTAACCCGTACACTAACACTAAGCCGCGCCCTCACACGTACGCTCCCCCTAAAGCGTTGTCGTACCCTCACCTGGACCCTAAACCGTCCCCGTCCCCTAACCCTAACCCTAGCCCGAACCCTAAGCGTAACCCTTCCCCGAAGCCTGACCCTCACCAATCCCCTAATCCTAACCCGTATGCTAACACTAACCGACGCCCTCACACGTTCGCTCCCCCTAAAGCGTTGTTGTACCCTCACCTGGACCCTAAACCGTCCCCGACCCCTAACCCTAACCCTAGCCCGAACCCTAACCCTAACCCTTCCCCAAAGCCTGACCCTCACCCTTCCCCTAATCCTAACCCGTACGCTAACAGTAACCCGCGCCCTCACACGTACGCTCCCCCTAAAGCGTTGTCGTACCCTCACCTGGACCCTAAACCGTCCCCGTCCCCTAACCCTAACCCTAGCCCGAACCCTAACCGTAACCCTTCCCCGAAGCCTGACCCTCACCCATCCCCTAATCCTAACCCGTACGCTAACACTAACCCACGCCCTCACACGTACACTCCCCCTAAAGCGTTGTCGTACCCTCACCTGGACCCTAAACCGTCCCCGTCCCCTAACCCTAACCCTAGCTCGAACCCTAACCCTAACCCTTCCCCGAAGCCTGACCCTCACCCGTCCCCAATCCTAACCCGTACGCTAACACTAACCCGCGCCCTCACACGTACGCTCCCCCTAAAGCGTTGTCGTACCCTCACCTGGACCCTAAACCGTCCCCGTCCCCTAACCCTAACCCTAGCCCGAACCCTAACCCTAACCCTTCCCCGAAGCCTGACCCTCACCCGTCCCCTAATCCTAACCCGTACGCTAACACTAACCCACGCCCTCACACGTACGCTCCCCCTAAAGCATTGTCGTACCCTCACCTGGACCCTAAACCGTCCCCGTACCCTAACCCTAACCCTAGCCCGAACCCTAACCGTAACCCTTCCCCGAAGCCTGACCCTCACCCATCCCCTAATCCTAACCCGTACGCTAACACTAACCGACGCCCTCACACGTTCGCTCCCCCTAAAGCGTTGTTGTACCCTCACCTGGACCCTAAACCGTCCCCGACCCCTAACCCTAACCCTAGCCCGAACCCTAACCCTAACCCTTCCCCGAAGCCTGACCCTCACCCGTCCCCTAATCCTAACCCGTACGCTAACACTAACCCGCGCCCTCACACGTACGCTCCCCCTAAAGCGTTGTCGTACCCTCACCTGGACCCTAAACCGTCCCCATCCCCTAACCCTAACCCTAGCCCGAACCCTAACCCTAACCCTTCCCCGAAGCCTGACCCTCACCCGTCCCCTAATCCTATCCCGTACGCTAACACTAACCCGCGCCCTCACACGTACGCTCCCCCTAAAGCGTTGTCGTACCCTCACCTGGACCCTAAACCGTCCCCGTCCCCTAACCCTAACCCTAGCCCGAACCCTAACCCTAACCCTTCCCCGAAGCCTGACCCTCACCCGTCCCCTAATCCTAACCTGTACGCTAACACTAACCCACGCCCTCACACGTACGCTCCCCCTAAAGCGTTGTCGTACCCTCACATGGACCCTAAACCGTCCCCGTCCCCTAACCCTAACCCTAGCCCGAACCCTAACCCTAACACTTCCCCGAAGCCTGACCCTCACCCGTCCCCTAATCCTAACCCGTACGCCAACACTAACCCACGCCCTCACACGTACGCTCCCCCTATAGCGTTGTCGTACCCTCACCTGGACCCTAAACCGTCCCCGTCCCCTAACCCTAACCCTAGCCCGAACCCTAACCCTAACCCTTCCCCGAAGCCTGACCCTCACCCGTCCCCTAATCCTAACCCGTACGCTAACACTAACCCGCGCCCTCACACGTACGCTCCCCCTAAAGCGTTTTCGTACCCTCACCTGGACCCTAAACCGTCCCCGTCCCCTAACCCTAACCCTAGCCCGAACCCTAACCGTAACCCTTCCCCGAAGCCTGACCCTCACCCATCCCCTAATCCTAAACCGTACGCTAACACTAACCCACACCCTCACACGTACGCTCCTCCTAAAGCGTTGTCGTACCCTCACTTGGACCCTAAACCGTCCCCGTACCCTAACCCTAACCCTAGCCCGAACCCTAACCCTAACCCTTCCCCGAAGCCTGACCCTCACCCGTCCCCTAATCCTAACCCTTACGCTAACACTAACCCGCGCCCTCACACGTACGCTCCCCCTAAAGCATTGTCGTACCCTCACCTGGACCCTAAACCGTCCCCGTCCCCTAACCCTAACCCTAGTCCGAACCCTAACCCTAACCCTTCCCCGAAACCTGCCCCTAACCCGTCCCCTAATCCTAACCCGTATGCTAACACTAACCCGCGCCCTCACACGTACGCTCCCCCTAAAGCGTTGTCGTACCCTCACCTGGACCCTAAACCGTCCCCGTCCCCTAACCCTAACCCTAGCCCGAACCCTAACCCTAAACCTTCCCCGAAGCCTGACCCTCACCCGTCCCCTAATCCTAACCCGTACGCTAACACTAACCCGCGCCCTCACACGTACGCTCCCCCTAAAGCGTTGTCGTACCCTCACATGGACCCTAAACCGTCCCCGTCCCCTAACCCTAACCCTAGCCCGAACCCTAAGCGTAACCCTTCCCCGAAGCCTGACCCTCACCCATCCCCTAATCCTAACCCGTACGCTAACACTAACCGACGCCCTCACACGTTCGCTCCCCCTAAAGCGTTGTTGTACCCTCACCTGGACCCTAAACCGTCCCCGACCCCTAACACTAACCCTAGCCCAAACCCTAACCCTAACCCTTCCCCGAAACCTGACCCTCATCCGTCCCCTAATCCTAACCCGTACGCTAACACTAACCCGCGCCCTCACACGTACGCTCCCCCTAAAGCGTTGTCGTACCCTCACCTGGACCTTAAACCGTCCCCATCCCCTAACCCTAACCCTAGCCCGAAACCTAACCCTAACCCTTCCCCGAAGCCTGACCCTCACCCGTTCCCTAATCCTAACCTGTACGCTAACACTAACCCACGCCCTCACACGTACGCTCCCCCTAAAGCGTTGTCGTACCCTCACCTGGACCCTAAACCGTCCCCGTACCCTAACCCTAACCCTAGCCCGAACCCTAACCCTAACACTTCCCCGAAGCCTGACCCTCACCCGTCCCCTAATCCTAACCCGTACACTAACACTAACCCGCGCCCTCACACGTACGCTCCCCCTAAAGCGTTGTCGTACCCTCACCTGGACCCTAAACCGTCCCCGTCCCCTAACCCTAACCCTAGCCCGAACCCTAACCCTAAACCTTCCCCGAAGCCTGACCCTCACCCGTCCCCTAATCCTAACCCGTACGCTAACACTAACCCGCGCCCTCACACGTACGCTCCCCCTAAAGCGTTGTCGTACCCTCACCTGGACCCTAAACCGTCCCCGTCCCCTAACCCTAACCCTAGCCCGAATCCTAACCGTAACCCTTCCCCGAAGCCTGACCCTCACCAATCCCCTAATCCTAACCCGTATGCTAACACTAACCGACGCCCTCACACGTTCGCTCCCCCTAAAGCGTTGTACCCTCACCTGGACCCTAAACCGTCCCCGACCCCTAACCCTAACCCTAGCCCGAACCCTAACCCTAACCCTTCCCCAAAGCCTGACCCTCACCCTTCCCCTAATCCTAACCCGTACGCTAACAGTAACCCGCGCCCTCACACGTACGCTCCCCCTAAAGCGTTGTCGTACCCTCACCTGGACCCTAAACCGTCCCCGTCCCCTAACCCTAACCCTAGCCCGAACCCTAACCGTAACCCTTCCCCGAAGCCTGACCCTCACCCATCCCCTAATCCTAACCCGTACGTTAACACTAACCCACGCCCTCACACGTACACTCCCCCTAAAGCGTTGTCGTACCCTCACCTGGACCCTAAACCGTCCCCGTCCCCTAACCCTAACCCTAGCTCGAACCCTAACCCTAACCCTTCCCCGAAGCCTGACCCTCACCCGTCCCCAATCCTAACCCGTACGCTAACACTAACCCGCGCCCTCACACGTACGCTCCCCCTAAAGCGTTGTCGTACCCTCACCTGGACCCTAAACCGTCCCCGTCCCCTAACCCTAACCCTAGCCCGAACCCTAACCCTAACCCTTCCCCGAAGCCTGACCCTCACCCGTCCCCTAATCCTAACCCGTACGCTAACACTAACCCACGCCCTCACACGTACGCTCCCCCTAAAGCATTGTCGTACCCTCACCTGGACCCTAAACCGTCCCCGTACCCTAACCCTAACCCTAGCCCGAACCCTAACCGTAACCCTTCCCCGAAGCCTGACCCTCACCCATCCCCTAATCCTAAACCGTACGCTAACACTAACCGACGCCCTCACACGTTCGCTCCCCCTAAAGCGTTGTCGTACCCTCACCTGGACCCTAAACCGTCCCCGACCCCTAACCCTAACCCTAGCCCGAACCCTAACCCTAACCCTTCCCCGAAGCCTGACCCTCACCCGTCCCCTAATCCTAACCCGTACGCTAACACTAACCCGCGCCCTCACACGTACGCTCCCCCTAAAGCGTTGTCGTACCCTCACCTGGACCCTAAACCGTCCCCATCCCCTAACCCTAACCCTAGCCCGAACCCTAACCCTAACCCTTCCCCGAAGCCTGACCCTCACCCGTCCCCTAATCCTAACCCGTACGCTAACACTAACCCGCGCCCTCACACGTACGCTCCCCCTAAAGCGTTGTCGTACCCTCACCTGGACCCTAAACCGTCCCCGTCCCCTAACCCTAACCCTAGCCCGAACCCTAACCCTAACCCTTCCCCGAAGCCTGACCCTCACCCGTCCCCTAATCCTAACCTGTACGCTAACACTAACCCACGCCCTCACACGTACGCTCCCCCTAAAGCGTTGTCGTACCCTCACATGGACCCTAAACCGTCCCCGTCCCCGTCCCCTAACCCTAGCCCGAACCCTAACCCTAACACTTCCCCGAAGCCTGACCCTCACCCGTCCCCTAATCCTAACCCGTACGCCAACACTAACCCACGCCCTCACACGTACGCTCCCCCTATAGCGTTGTCGTACCCTCACCTGGACCCTAAACCGTCCCCGTCCCCTAACCCTAACCCTAGCCCGAACCCTAACCCTAACCCTTCCCCGAAGCCTGACCCTCACCCGTCCCCTAATCCTAACCCGTACGCTAACACTAACCCGCGCCCTCACACGTACGCTCCCCCTAAAGTATTGTCGTACCCTCACCTGGACCCTAAACCGTCCCCGTCCCCTAACCCTAACCCTAGTCCGAACCCTAACCCTAACCCTTCCCCGAAACCTGCCCCTAACCCGTCCCCTAATCCTAACCCGTACGCTAACACTAACCCGCGCCCTCACATGTACGCTCCCCCTAAAGCGTTGTCGTACCCTCACCTGGACCAAAACCGTCCCCGTACCCTAACCCTAACCCTAGCCCGAACCCTAACCCTAACCCTTCCCCGAAGCCTGCCCCTCACCCGTCCCCTAATCCTAACCCGTACGCTAACAGTAACCCGCGCCCTCACACGTACACTCCCTCTAAAGCGTTGTCGTACCCTCACCTGGACCCTAAACCGTCCCCGTACCCTAACCCTAACCCTAGCCCGAACCCTAACCCTAACACTTCCCTGAAGCTTGACCCTCACCCGACCCCTAATCCTAACCCGTACGCTAACACTAACCCGCGCCCTCACACGTACGCTCCCCCTAAAGCGTTGTCATACCCTCACCTGGACCCTAAACCGTCCCCGTCCCCTAACCCTAACCCTAGCCCGAACCCTAACCCTAACACTTCCCCGAAGCCTGACCCTCACCCGTCCCCTAATCCTAACCCGTACGCTAACACTAACCCGCGCCCTCACACGTACGCTCCCCCTAAAGCGTTGTCGTACCCTCACCTGGACCCTAAACCGTCCCCGTCCCCTAACCCTAACCCTAGCCCGAACCCTAACCCTAAACCTTCCCCGAAGCCTGACCCTCACCCGTCCCCTAATCCTAACCCGTACGCTAACACTAACCCGCGCCCTCACACGTACGCTCCCCCTAAAGCGTTGTCGTACCCTCACATGGACCCTAAACCGTCCCCGTCCCCTAACCCTAACCCTAGCCCGAACCCTAAGCGTAACACTTCCCCGAAGCCTGACCCTCACCCATCCCCTAATCCTAACCCGTACGCTAACACTAAACGACGCCCTCACACGTTCGCTCCCCCTAAAGCGTTGTTGTACCCTCACCTGGACCCTAAACCGTCCCCGACCCCTAACCCTAACCCTAGCCCGAACCCTAACCCTAACCCTTCCCCGAAGCCTGACCCTCACCCGTCCCCTAATCCTAACCCGTACGCTAACAGTAACCCGCGCCCTCACACGTACGCTCCCCCTAAAGCGTTGTCGTACCCTCACCTGGACCCTAAACCGTCCCCGTCCCCTAACCCTAACCCTAGCCCGAACCCTAACCGAAACCCTTCCCCGAAGCCTGACACTCACCCATCCCCTAATCCTAACCCGTACACTAACCCTAACCCACGCCCTCACACGTACGCTCCCCCTAAAGCGTTGTCGTACCCTCACCTGGACCCTAAACCGTCCCCGTCCCCTAACCCTAACCCTAGCCCGAACCCTAACCCTAACCCTTCCCCGAAGCCTGACCCTCACCCGTCCCCTAATCCTAACCCGTACGCTAACACTAACCCACGCCCTCACACGTACGCTCCCCCTAAAGCATTGTCGTACCCTCACCTGGACCCTAAACCGTCCCCGTACCCTAACCCTAACCCTAGCCCGAACCCTAACCGTAACCCTTCCCCGAAGCCTGACCCTCACCCATCCCCTAATCCTAACCCGTACGCTAACACTAACCGACGCCCTCACACGTTCGCTCCCCCTAAAGCGTTGTTGTACCCTCACCTGGACCCTAAACCGTCCCCGACCCCTAACCCTAACCCTAGCCCGAACCCTAACCCTAACCCTTCCCCGAAGCCTGACCCTCACCCGTCCCCTAATCCTAACCCGTACGCTAACACTAACCCGCGCCCTCACACGTACGCTCCCCCTAAAGCGTTGTCGTACCCTCACCTGGACCCTAAACCGTCCCCATCCCCTAACCCTAACCCTAGCCCGAACCCTAACCCTAACCCTTCCCCGAAGCCTGACCCTCACCCGTCCCCTAATCCTAACCCGTACGCTAACACTAACCCGCGCCCTCACACGTACGCTCCCCCTAAAGCGTTGTCGTACCCTCACCTGGACCCTAAACCGTCCCCGTCCCCTAACCCTAACCCTAGCCCGAACCCTAACCCTAACCCTTCCCCGAAGCCTGACCCTCACCCGTCCCCTAATCCTAACCTGTACGCTAACACTAACCCACGCCCTCACACGTACGCTCCCCCTAAAGCGTTGTCGTACCCACACATGGACCCTAAACCGTCCCCGTCCCCTAACCCTAACCCTAGCCCGAACCCTAACCCTAACACTTCCCCGAAGCCTGACCCTCACCCGTCCCCTAATCCTAACCCGTACGCCAACACTAACCCACGCCCTCACACGTACGCTCCCCCTATAGCGTTGTCGTACCCTCACCTGGACCCTAAACCGTCCCCGTCCCCTAACCCTAACCCTAGCCCGAACCCTAACCCTAACCCTTCCCCGAAGCCTGACCCTCACCCGTCCCCTAATCCTAACCCGTACGCTAACACTAACCCGCGCCCTCACACGTACGCTCCCCCTAAAGCGTTTTCGTACCCTCACCTGGACCCTAAACCGTCCCCGTCCCCTAACCCTAACCCTAGCCCGAACCCTAACCGTAACCCTTCCCCGAAGCCTGACCCTCACCCATCCCCTAATCCTAAACCGTACGCTAACACTAACCCACACCCTCACACGTACGCTCCTCCTAAAGCGTTGTCGTACCCTCACTTGGACCCTAAACCGTCCCCGTACCCTAACCCTAACCCTAGCCCGAACCCTAACCCTAACCCTTCCCCGAAGCCTGACCCTCACCCGTCCCCTAATCCTAACCCGTACGCTAACACTAACCCGCGCCCTCACACGTACGCTCCCCCTAAAGCATTGTCGTACCCTCACCTGGACCCTAAACCGTCCCCGTCCCCTAACCCTAACCCTAGTCCGAACCCTAACCCTAACCCTTCCCCGAAACCTGCCCCTAACCCGTCACCTAATCCTAACCCGTATGCTAACACTAACCCGCGCCCTCACACGTACGCTCCCCCTAAAGCGTTGTCGTACCCTCACCTGGACCCTAAACCGTCCCCGTCCCCTAACCCTAACCCTAGCCCGAACCCTAACCCTAAACCTTCCCCGAAGCCTGACCCTCACCCGTCCCCTAATACTAACCCGTACGCTAACACTAACCCGCGCCCTCACACGTACGCTCCCCCTAAAGCGTTGTCGTACCCTCACATGGACCCTAAACCGTCCCCGTCCCCTAACCCTAACCCTAGCCCGAACCCTAAGCGTAACCCTTCCCCGAAGCCTGACCCTCACCCATCCCCTAATCCTAACCCGTACGCTAACACTAACCGACGCCCTCACACGTTCGCTCCCCCTAAAGCGTTGTTGTACCCTCACCTGGACCCTAAACCATCCCCGACCCCTAACACTAACCCTAGCCCAAACCCTAACCCTAACCCTTCCCCGAAACCTGACCCTCATCCGTCCCCTAATCCTAACCCGTACGCTAACACTAACCCGCGCCCTCACACGTACGCTCCCCCTAAAGCGTTGTCGTACCCTCACCTGGACCTTAAACCGTCCCCATCCCCTAACCCTAACCCTAGCCCGAAACCTAACCCTAACCCTTCCCCGAAGCCTGACCCTCACCCGTCCCCTAATCCTAACCTGTACGCTAACACTAACCCACGCCCTCACACGTACGCTCCCCCTAAAGCGTTGTCGTACCCTCACCTGGACCCTAAACCGTCCCCGTACCCTAACCCTAACCCTAGCCCGAACCCTAACCCTAACACTTCCCCGAAGCCTGACCCTCACCCGTCCCCTAATCCTAACCCGTACACTAACACTAACCCGCGCCCTCACACGTACGCTCCCCCTAAAGCGTTGTCGTACCCTCACCTGGACCCTAAACCGTCCCCGTCCCCTAACCCTAACCCTAGCCCGAACCCTAACCCTAAACCTTCCCCGAAGCCTGACCCTCACCCGTCCCCTAATCCTAACCCGTACGCTAACACTAACCCGCGCCCTCACACGTACGCTCCCCCTAAAGCGTTGTCGTACCCTCACCTGGACCCTAAACCGTCCCCGTCCCCTAACCCTAACCCTAGCCCGAATCCTAACCGTAACCCTTCCCCGAAGCCTGACCCTCACCAATCCCCTAATCCTAACCCGTATGCTAACACTAACCGACGCCCTCACACGTTCGCTCCCCCTAAAGCGTTGTACCCTCACCTGGACCCTAAACCGTCCCCGACCCCTAACCCTAACCCTAGCCCGAACCCTAACCCTAACCCTTCCCCAAAGCCTGACCCTCACCCTTCCCCTAATCCTAACCCGTACGCTAACAGTAACCCGCGCCCTCACACGTACGCTCCCCCTAAAGCGTTGTCGTACCCTCACCTGGACCCTAAACCGTCCCCGTCCCCTAACCCTAACCCTAGCCCGAACCCTAACCGTAACCCTTCCCCGAAGCCTGACCCTCACCCATCCCCTAATCCTAACCCGTACGTTAACACTAACCCACGCCCTCACACGTACACTCCCCCTAAAGCGTTGTCGTACCCTCACCTGGACCCTAAACTGTCCCCGTCCCCTAACCCTAACCCTAGCTCGAACCCTAACCCTAACCCTTCCCCGAAGCCTGACCCTCACCCGTCCCCAATCCTAACCCGTACGCTAACACTAACCCGCGCCCTCACACGTACGCTCCCCCTAAAGCGTTGTCGTACCCTCACCTGGACCCTAAACCGTCCCCGTCCCCTAACCCTAACCCTAGCCCGAAACCTAACCCTAACCCTTCCCCGAAGCCTGACCCTCACCCGTCCCCTAATCCTAACCCGTACGCTAACACTAACCCACGCCCTCACACGTACGCTCCCCCTAAAGCATTGTCGTACCCTCACCTGGACCCTAAACCGTCCCCGTACCCTAGCCCTAACCCTAGCCCGAACCCTAACCGTAACCCTTCCCCGAAGCCTGACCCTCACCCATCCCCTAATCCTAAACCGTACGCTAACACTAACCGACGCCCTCACACGTTCGCTCCCCCTAAAGCGTTGTTGTACCCTCACCTGGACCCTAAACCGTCCCCGACCCCTAACCCTAACCCTAGCCCGAACCCTAACCCTAACCCTTCCCCGAAGCCTGACCCTCACCCGTCCCCTAATCCTAACCCGTACGCTAACACTAACCCGCGCCCTCACACGTACGCTCCCCCTAAAGCGTTGTCGTACCCTCACCTGGACCCTAAACCGTCCCCATCCCCTAACCCTAACCCTAGCCCGAACCCTAACCCTAACCCTTCCCCGAAGCCTGACCCTCACCCGTCCCCTAATCCTAACCCGTACGCTAACACTAACCCGCGCCCTCACACGTACGCTCCCCCTAAAGCGTTGTCGTACCCTCACCTGGACCCTAAACCGTCCCCGTCCCCTAACCCTAACCCTAGCCCGAACCCTAACCCTAACCCTTCCCCGAAGCCTGACCCTCACCCGTCCCCTAATCCTAACCTGTACGCTAACACTAACCCACGCCCTCACACGTACGCTCCCCCTAAAGCGTTGTCGTACCCTCACATGGACCCTAAACCGTCCCCGTCCCCTAACCCTAACCCTAGCCCGAACCCTAACCCTAACACTTCCCCGAAGCCTGACCCTCACCCGTCCCCTAATCCTAACCCGTACGCCAACACTAACCCACGCCCTCACACGTACGCTCCCCCTATAGCGTTGTCGTACCCTCACCTGGACCCTAAACCGTCCCCGTCCCCTAACCCTAACCCTAGCCCGAACCCTAACCCTAACCCTTCCCCGAAGCCTGACCCTCACCCGTCCCCTAATCCTAACCCGTACGCTAACACTAACCCGCGCCCTCACACGTACGCTCCCCCTAAAGCGTTTTCGTACCCTCACCTGGACCCTAAACCGTCCCCGTCCCCTAACCCTAACCCTAGCCCGAACCCTAACCGTAACCCTTCCCCGAAGCCTGACCCTCACCCATCCCCTAATCCTAAACCGTACGCTAACACTAACCCACACCCTCACACGTACGCTCCTCCTAAAGCGTTGTCGTACCCTCACTTGGACCCTAAACCGTCCCCGTACCCTAACCCTAACCCTAGCCCGAACCCTAACCCTAACCCTTCCCCGAAGCCTGACCCTCACCCGTCCCCTAATCCTAACCCGTACGCTAACACTAACCCGCGCCCTCACACGTACGCTCCCCCTAAGGCGTTGTCGTACCCTCACCTGGACCCTAAACCGTCCCCGTCCCCTAACCCTAACCCTAGCCCCAACCCTAACCCTAACCCTTCCCCGAAGCCTGACCCTCACCCGTCCCCTAATCCTAACCCGTACGCTAACACTAACCGGTGCCCTCACACGTACGCTCCCCCTAAAGCGTTGTCGTACCCTCACCTGGACCCTAAACCGTCCCCGTCCCCTAACCCTAACCCTAGCCCGAACCCTAACCCTAACCCTTCCCCGTAGCCTGACCCTCACCCGTCCCCTAATCCTAACCCGTACGCTAACACTAACCCGCGCCCTCACACGTACGCTCCCCCTAAAGTGTTGTCGTACCCTCACCTGGACCCTAAACCGTCCCCGTACCCTAACCCTAACCCTAGCCCGAACCCTAACCCTAACCCTTCCCCGAAGCCTGACCCTCACCCGTCCCCTAATCCTAACCTGTACGCTAACACTAACCCACGCCCTCACACGTACGCTCCCCCTAAAGTGTTGTCGTACCCTCACCTGGACCCTAAACCGTCCCCGTACCCTAACCCTAACCCTAGCCCGAACCCTAACCCTAACCCTTCCCCGAAGCCTGACCCTCACCCGTCCCCTAATCCTAACCCGTACGCTAACACTAACCCGCGCCCTCACACGTACGCTCCCCCTAAAGCGTTGTCGTACCCTCATCTGGACCCTAAACCGTCCCCGTCCCCTAACCCTAGCCCGAACCCTAACCCTAAACCTTCCCCGAAGCCTGACCCTCACCCGTCCCCTAATCCTAAACCGTACGCTAACACTAACCCGCGCCCTCACACGTACGCTCCCCCTAAAGCGTTGTCGTATCCTCACCTGGACCCTAAACCGTCCCCGTCCCCTAACCCTAACCCTAGCCCGAATCCTAACCGTAACCCTTCCCCGAAGCCTGACACTCACCAATCCCCTAATCCTAACCCGTATGCTAACACTAACCGACGCCCTCACACGTTCGCTGCCCCTAAAGCGTTGTTGTACCCTCACCTGGACCCTAAACCGTCCCCGACCCCTAACCCTAACCCTAGCCCGAACCCTAACCCTAACCCTTCCCCGAAGCCTGACCCTCACCCGTCCCCTAATCCTAACCCGTACGCTAACACTAACCCGCGCCCTCACACGTACGCTCCCCCTAAAGCGTTGTCCTACCCTCACCTGGACCCTAAACCGTCCCCATCCCCTAACCCTAACCCTAGCCCGAACCCTAACCCTAACCCTTCCCCGAAGCCTGACCCTCACCCGTCCCCTAATCCTAACCCGTACGCTAACACTAACCCGCGCCCTCACACGTACGATCCCCCTAAAGCGTTGTCGTACCCTCACCTGGACCCTAAACCGTCCCCGTCCCCTAACCCTAACCCTAGCCCGAACCCTAACCCTAACCCTTCCCCGAAGCCTGACCCTCACACATCCCCTAATCCTAACCCGTACGCTAATACTAACCGGCGCCCTCACACGTACGCTCCCCCTAAAGCGTTGTCGTACCCTCACCTGGACCCTAAACCGTCCCCGTCCCCTAACCCTAACCCTAGCCCGAACCCTAACCATAACCCTTCCCCGAAGCCTGACCCTCACCCATCCCCTAATCCTAACCCGTACGCTAACACTAACCCACGCCCTCACACGCACGCTCCCCCTAAAGAGTTGTCGTACCCTCACCTGGACCCTAAACCGTCCCCGTCCCCTAACCCTAACCCTAGCCCGAACCCTAACCATAACCGTTCCCCGAAGCCTGACCGTCACCCGTCCCCTAATCCTAACCCGTACGCTAACACTAACCCGCGCCCTCACACGAACGCTCCCCCTAAAGCGTTGTCGTACCCTCACCTGGACCCTAAACCGTCCCCGTCCCCTAACCCTAACCCTAACCCTTCCCCGAAGCCTGACCCTCACCCGTCCCCTAATCCTAACCCGTACGCTAACACTAACCCACGCCCTCACACGTACGCTCCCCCTAAAGCGTTGTCGTACCCTCACCTCGACCCTAAACCGTCCCCGTCCCCTAACCCTAACCCTAGCCCGAACCCTAACCCTAACCCTTCCCTGAAGCCTGACCCTCACCCGTCCCCTAATCCTAACACGTACGCTAACACTAACCCGCGCCCTCACACGTACGCTCCCCCTAAAGCGTTGTCGTACCCTCACCTGGACCCTAAACCGTCCCCGTCCCCTAACCCTAACCCTAGCCCGAACCCTAACCCTAACCCTTCCCCGAAGCCTGACCCTCACCCGTCCCCTAATCCTAACCCGTACGCTAACACTAACCCGCGCCCTCACACGTACGCTCCGCCTATAGCGTTGTCGTACCCTCACCTGGACCCTAAACCGTCCCCGTCCCCTAACCCTAACCCTAGCCCGAACCCTAACCCTAACCCTTCCCCGAAGCCTGACCCTCACCCGTCCCCTAATCCTAACCCGTACGCTAACACTAACCCGCGCCCTCACACGTACGCTCCCCCTAAAGCGTTTTCGTACCCTCACCTGGACCCTAAACCGTCCCCGTCCCCTAACCCTAACCGTAGCCCGAACCCTAACCGTAACCCTTCCCCGAAGCCTGAACCTCACCCATCCCCTAATCCTAACCCGTACGCCAACACTAACCCGCGCCTCACACGTACGCTCCCCCTAAAGCGTTGTCGTACCCTCACCTGGACCCTAAACCGTCCCCGTCCCCTAACCCTAACCCTAGCCCGAACCCTAACCCTAACCCTTCCCCGAAGCCTGACCCTCACCCGTCCCCTAATCCTAACCCGTACGCTAACACTAACCTGCGCCCTCACACGTAGGCTCCGCCTATAGCGTTGTCGTACCCTCACCTGGACCCTAAACCGTCCCCGTCCCCTAACCCTAACCCTAGCCCGAACCCTAACCCTAACCCTTCCCCGAAGCCTGACCCTCACCCGTCCCCTAATCCTAACCCGTACGCTAACACTAACACGCGCCCTCACACGTACGCTCCCCCTAAAGCGTTGTCGTACCCTCACCTGGACCCTAAACCTTCCCCGTCCCCTAACCCTAACCCTAGCCCGAACCCTAACCCTAAACCTTCCCCGAAGCCTGACCCTCACCCGTCCCCTAATCCTAACCCGTACGCTAACACTAACCCGCGCCCTCAAATGTACGCTCCCCGTAGAGCGTTGTCGTACCCTCACCTGGACCCTAAACCGTCCCCGTCCCCTAACCCTAACCCTAGCCCAAACCCTAACCCTAACCCTTCCCCGAAGCCTGACCCTCACCCGTC